>NC_092151.1:32776079-33076079 GCF_045791955.1 Oncorhynchus clarkii lewisi | reverse complement strand
AGAAAGGGGAGGCTTGCAAGGCGAAAAACACCATCCCAACCGTGAAGCACGGGGGTGGCAGCATCATGTTGTGGGGGTGCTTGCTGCAGGAGGGACTGGTGCACTTCACAAAACAGATGGCATCATGAGGCAGGAAAATTATGTGGATATTTTGAAGCAAACAGGACTTCCAAATGGACAATGCACACCCCAAGCATACTTCCAAAGTTGTGGCAAAATTGCTTAAAAGGAAAACAAAGTAAAGCTATTGGAGTGGCCATCACAAAACCATGACCTCAATCCTATAGAAAATTTGTGGGCAGAACTGAAAAAGCGTATCCGAGCAAGGAGGCCTACAAACCTGACTTAGTTACACCAGGTCTGTAAGGAGGAATGGGCCAAAATTCACCAACTTATTGTGGGAAGCTTGTGGAAGCCTATCCGAAACGTTTGACCCAAGTTAAACAATTTAAAGGCAATGCTACCAAATACTAATTGAGTGTATGTAAACTTCTGACCCACTGGAAATGTGATGAGAGAAATAAAATAATTTTCTCTATTATTATTCTGACATTTCACATTCTTAAAATAAAGTGGTGATCCTAACAGACCTAAGACAGGGAATTTTTACGAGGCATAAATGTCAGGAAATGTGAAAAACTGAGTTTAAATGTAGTTGGCTAAGGTGTATGTAAACTTCCGACTTCAACTGTATTTAGCTGATCTAAGGTGTAATCATTAGTCCATCAGTTGCTAATGAGAGTTTATCCTGTTCCGTTCGGTTCCGTTAGGTTTGCTTCCTTTTAAGAAATGTTTTTTCAACAGAATCGGCGGAATGAATACACCAATGATTACACACAAACAGTTCACTTTCATAGCAGCCACATAAAAACAGCATGATAACTTTGCTTGTTGTATATAGAATTCCTTCTCGCAACTATCTACTCGCTTTCCTCTCACCTTTTCCCCTCGCTTGTGGACTTCAATGCACAACATATCAGCTGTCTGTTACCAGACAACAACAAAAAATTCCAAGCCAAACTTTCATATCATGACTGCTAACTGCTACAAACAGCTTACATCGTTGTCACGTCATAGTCAACTAGAAGTACTAGAACTAACACATTAGTAAACCCGCTACAATCATAAAGTACAGTGTACAGTCAGAAAGCAGTTTAGCAATTACACCGGCAATTCATTTAATCAATTATCTGGTGATGTGAATATATTTACTAAATCCCTTTTTTAAAATGTTTTATTTACCGAGGAGGATGGTCCCCCACCTTCCTCCGCTGAGTAGCCTCCACTGCAAGATTCTTTCTTTAAGGTCAAAGCTCGGTATTAATGGGATCATATCTGACACCAAAGACACGGAGACTCTTTTTGTCTAAAGGCCAAATTGATGTACTATCTATCTCTGTGCCCCGCACAGAAGCTCCTGCCTGGTCGGTCAGCCGGTCGGTCGGTCACTGACACCATTTATCTCCATAACAAGCCTTGGTAAACAACGAACCAGGCAGGCAGCCCACCTGCTGGAGCCATTATGAGGCCTGGTGCTGGCTAGCCACACTGCAGAGGAGGCAATTAGGGCTTGAGGGAGAACTATAAATCTCCATAAAGCTCTTCCAGCCCTTCTCCCCCCACTGTCCCTGACCACGGAGATAATGCATCTCATTCTCTGGAGCCCCCAGAGGACTAGGCAGACTGCGAGACGAGAGCTCCCGCTTTGTCATCAAGCTTAGCAGTTGTACTCCATATTGGAGGAGTCAATCACACGAGCCAGAAAGAGACTAAGAGGGCAGTAGAGTGTGAGGAAAGGTGGGGGAATATAGACACAATTGGAATAGCTGCTTTAAGCGTTTGGTTAAGTGAAGGCTAGGCAGCAGTAAGCAGACAGTCTGGCTGAGGGACTTTAAAATCCTTAAGTTTCGCTCTGGTCCTTGTAGGAATTCAGTTTCTCTGTACTAGTAAACAAAGAAAGTTGAGGTCTAGTCTTTGTTCTCTCCTCCTTTGCTCTGACCTGACAGTGTCTGTCCCCCGCAACTGCTAGAGTCTAAGATATCATATACTGTATGTTATGCTCAACCCACTCAATGACCTACATACATTTCAGTAAAGAAACAACAGATGATTCTAGCTACTGTCATTGTTTACATTTCTACAGTACTGTATACTGTAGAAATGACTACATGCTTTCTAGCACAGTTTTAGAAAAAAGTCATCCTTATACGCTACCGGTCAAAAGTTTTAGAACACCTACTCATTCAAGGGTTTTTCTTTATTTTAACTATTTTCCACATTGTAGAATAATAGTGAAGACATCACAACTATGAAATAACACATGTGGAATCATGTAGTAACCAAAAAAGTGTTAAACAATGCATTTTATATTTGAGATTCTTCAAATAGCCACCCTTTGCTTTGATGACAGCTTTGCACACTCTTGACATTATCTCAACCAGCTTCACCTGGAATGCTTTTCCAACCGTCTTGAAGGAGTTCCCACATATGCTGAGGACACATATGCTGAGGCTTTTCCTTCACTCTGCGGTCTGACTCATCCCAAACCATCTCAATTTGGTTGAGGTCGGGGGATTGTGGAGGCCAGGTCATCTGATGCAGCACTCCATTAAACTCCTTATTGGTCAAATACCACTTACACAGCCTGGAGGTGTGTTGGGTCATTGTCCTGTTGAAAAACAAAATATAGTCCCACTAAGCATAAACTAGATGGGATGGCATATTGCTGCAGAATGCTGTAGTAGCCATGCTGGTTAAGTGTGCCTTGATTTCTAAATAAATTAGACAAATAACACCTCCTCCTCCATGCTTTACGGTGGGAAATACACATGCGGAGATCATCCGTTCACCCACACCACATCTCACAAAGACACGGTGGTTGGAACCAATAATCGCAAATTTGGACTCCAGACCAAAGGACACATTTCCACCGGTCTAATGTCCAATGCTCGTGTTTCTTGGCCCAAGCAAGTCTCTTCTTCTTATTGGTGTCCTTTAGTAGTGGTTTCTTTGTAGCAATTTGACCATGAAGGCCTGATTCATGCAGTCTCCTCTGAATAGTTGATGTTGAGATGTTTATGTTACTTGAACTCTGTGAAGCATTTATTTGGGCTGCATTTTCTGAGGGTGGTAACTCTAATGAACTTATACTCTGCAGCATAGGTAACTCTAGGTCTTCCATTCCTGTGGTGGTCCTCATGAGAGCTAGTTTTATCATTGCGCTTCATGGTTTTTGCGACTACACTTGAAGAAACGTTCAATGTTCTTGACGTTTTCTATATTCACCAACCTTCATGTCTTAATGTAACGATGGACTGTCGTTTCTCTTTGCTTATTTGAGCTGTTCTTGCCATAATATGGACTTGGTCTTTTACCAAATAGGGCTATATTCTGTATAGGCCCCCTACCTTGTCACATACAACTGATTGGCTCAAACGCAAGAAGGAAAGAAATTCCACAAAATAACTGAATTGATTAATTGAAATGCATTCCAGGTGTCTACCTCATAAAGCTGGTTGCAAAGAGAATGCAAAGCGTGTGCAAAGCTGTCATCAAGGCAAAGGGTGGCTATTTGAAGAATCTCAAATCTCAAATATATTTTGATTTGTTTAACACTTTTCTGGTTAAAACATGATTCCATGTGTGTTATTTCATAGTTTTGATGTTGTCACTATTCTACAATGTAGACAATAGTAAGAATAAAAAAAAAATGGTAATGTAGCTATAGTATGTATTGCATAGGCCAGTTTGCCAATGCATCTCAGTTCATGGGAAGCGATGCTGCTCTCTTCTCACTAATCAGAGAGGACATACAGCGGAAACATCCTTCCTGAGAAGGAAATGCCTGCTTCCTCTTTATCATATGCTAGGATGTGCACCAAACTACAATATTGCTGATGTATTCCCTCAACACAACAACCCCATAGAGATAAGGCATTGTGTGTGTGTGTGGTTGTGTGTTGGGTTTGTGTGTTGGGTTTGAGGGACAGTTGAGCTGTAACGGAAAGTCAATCTGCTTCCGTCAACACCCTGATTCTACTAAATATTTGGGTCCGACAGAAGTTCCTGTACACTTTAACATACAGTACCAGTCAAAAGTTTGGACACCTACTCATCCAAGGGTTTTTCTTTATTATGGAGACATAATTTATAGATCGGCAGTTAAAAGGTGCTCTCGAGCGGCTAGATGTTCTTTACTATTCGGCCATCAGACTTTCCTCCAATGCTCCTTATAGGACACATCACTGTCCTCTATACTCCTCTGTAAACTTTTCATCTCTGTATACCCGTCCCAAGACCCACTGGTTCATGCTTATTTAAAAAACCCTCTTAGGCCTCACTCCCCCCTATCTGAGATACCTATTGCAGCCCTCATCCTCCACATACAACACCCGTTCTACCAGTCACATTCTGTTAAAGGTCCACAAAGCATACACATCCCTGGGTCGCTCGTCTTTTCATTTCACTGCAGCTAGCGACTGGAACGAGCTGCAACAAACACTCAAACTGGACAGTTTTATCTTGATCTCTTTGTGTGATGTTTTGTTTGATGTATTGTTGTCTCTACCTTCATGCCCTTTGTGGTGTTGTCTGTGCCCAATAATGTTTGTACCATGTGTTGTACTGCTACTATGTTGCGCTGCTGCCATGTTGTGTTGCTACCATACTGTGATGTCATGTGTTGCTGCAATGCTTTGTTGTTATCTTAGGTCTCTCTTTATGTAGTGTTGTGTTCTCTCTTGTCATGATGTGTGTTTTTGTCATATATTTTTATTTTTTTATTTTTAATCCCAGCCCTGTCCCTGCAGGAGGCCTTTTGGTAGGCCGTCATTGTCAACAAGCATTTGTTCTTAACTGACTTACCTAGTTAAATGGTGTTTTTTTAGTCCCACTGGCCTTAAAACCTGTTGGTGCTAGGGGGCAGTATTTTCATTTTTGGAAAAAAACGTTCCCGTTTTAAACAGGATATTTTGTCAGGAAAAGATGCTAGAATATGCCTATAATTGACAGCTTTCGATAGAAAACACTCTAACATTTCCAAAACTGTAAAGATATTGTCTGTGAGTATAACAGAACTGATGTTGCAAGCGAAAGCCTGAGAAGAATCCAATCCGGAAGTGCCCCAGGTTTTGAAAGCGCTGCGTTCCAATGACTCCCTATTTGGCTGTGAATGTACCATCAATGAGCTTACGCTTTCTACGTATTCCCCAAGGTGTCTACAGAATTGTGACGTAGTTTTACGCATTTCTGTTGAAGAATAGCCGTTGGCGGGCACATTGCGTAAGTGGTCACATGGTGGCTCCGAGAGAGATTCTTGCGTAAAGTACAGAGGTAGCCATTACTCCAATCGGTCCTAGAGAAAAACGAATTGTCCCGACGGATATATTATCGAATAGATATTAGAAAAACATCTTGAGGATGGATTCTAAACAACGTTTGCCATGTTTCTGTCGATATTATGGAGCTAATTTGGAATATTTTTAGGCGTTGTGGTGACTGCAATTTCCTTGGCGATTTCTCAGCCAAACGTGAAGAACAAACAGAGCTGTTTCGCCTACAAAAATAATATTTTGGGAAAAATGAACTTTGGCTATCTACCTGGTAGTCTCCTGAGTGAAAACATCCGAAGTTCATCAAAGGTAAACGATTTAATTTGATTGCTTTTCTGATTTCCGTGACAAGGTTGCCTGCTGCTAGCAAGGCATAATGCTATGCTAGGCTATGATAAACTTACACAAATGCTTGTCTAGCGTTGGCTGTAAAGCATATTTTGAAAATCTGAGATGACAGGGTGATTAACAAAAGGCTAAGCTGTGTCTCAACATTTTTCATTTGTGATTTTCATGAATAGGAATATTTTCTAGGGATATTTATGTCCGCTGCGTTATGCTAATTAGTTTCAGGCGATGATTACGCTCCCGCATGCAGGGTTGGGAGTCACTAGAGGTTTTAACAACTTTGGGATAGGGTGCAGCATTTTCACTTTTGGATGAATAGCGTGTCCAGAGTGAACTGCCTCCTACTCAGTCCCAGATGCTAATACAGTGCCTTGCGAAAGTATTCGGCCTCCTTGAACTTTGCGACCTTTTGCCACATTTCAGGCTTCAAACATAAAGAAATAAAACTGTATTTTTTTGTGAAGAATCAACAACAAGTGGGACACAATCATGAAGTGGAACGACATTTATTGGATATTTCAAACTTTTTTAACAAATCAAAAACTGAAAAATTGGGCGTGCGTGCGTGCGTGCGCGTGTGCGCGTGTGCGCGCGTGCGTGCGCGTGTGCGTGTGCGTGTGTGTGTGTGTGTGACTAGTAACCGGAAGGTTGCAAGTTCAAACCCCCGAGCTGACAAGGTACAAAACACCTGAGAAAAAATCCAAACAGGAAGTGCGAAATCTGAGGTTTCTAGTTTTTGAACTCACCCCTATCAAATACACAGTGGGATATGGGTTATTTTGCACTTCCTAAGGCTTCCACTAGATGTCAACCGTCTTTGGAACGTTGTTTCAGGCTGCTCATGTAAAGGGGGGCCGGATGAGAGCTGTTTGACTAAGGGGTCTGCCTACAGCCTCGTTCTGAGTCTGTCGTTCTGCCCCTGAACAGGCAGTTAACCCACTGTTCCTAGGCCGTCATTGAAAATAAGAATTTGTTCTTAACTGACTTGCCTA
This sequence comes from Oncorhynchus clarkii lewisi, assembly GCF_045791955.1. NCBI lineage: Eukaryota > Metazoa > Chordata > Actinopteri > Salmoniformes > Salmonidae > Oncorhynchus > Oncorhynchus clarkii. The sequence goes on along the minus strand of NC_092151.1, from coordinate 33,069,409 downwards.
GTTAAATAAAGGTCAAATAAAAAAAATAAAAATTCTAAAGTAAGCAAAGTAAAACTAAATGCATGCTCTTCAACCGAACTCTGCCCGCCTGTCCAGCATCACTACTCTGGACGGTTCTAACTTAAAATATGTGGACAACTACAAATACCTAGGTGTCTGGTTAGACTGTAAACTCTCCTTCCAGACTCACATTAAACATCTCCAATCCAAAATTAAATCTAGAATCGGCTTCCTATTTTGCAACAAAGCCTCCTTCACTCATGCTGCCAAAAATACCCTCGTAAAACTGACCATCCTACCTATCCTTGACTTCGGCGATGTCATTTACAAAATAGCCTCCAACACTACTCAACCACTTGAATGCAGTCTATCACAGTGCCATCCATTTTGTCACCAAAGCCCAATATACTACCCACCACTGCGACCTGTACGCTCTTGTTGGCTGGCCCTCGCTTCATATTCGTCGCCAAACCCAATGGCTCCAGGTCATCTACAAGTCTCTGCTAGGTAAAGACCCACCTTACCCAGCTCACTGGTCACCATAGCAGCACCCACCCATAGCACGCCCTCCAGCAGGTATATCTCACTGGTCACCCCCAAAGCCAATTCCTCCTTTCCAATTCTGCCTCCTCCTCTACCTTCCAGTTCTCTGCTGCCAATGACTGGAGCGAACTGCAAAAATCACTGAAGCTGGAGACTCTTACCTCCCTCACTAGCTTTAAACACCAGCTGTCAGAGCAGCTCACAGATCTCTGCACCTGTACATAGCTCATCTGTAAATAGCCCATCCAATCTACCTGATCCCCAAACTGTATTTATTTATTTATCTTGCTCCTTTGCACGCCAGTATCTGTACTTGCACATTCATCTTCTGCACATTCTACCATTCCAGTGTTCAATTGCTATATTGTAATTACTTCGCCACCATGTCCTATTTGCTTTAATCGTTAATGACTGGGGAGGTAAGCACAGAAGAAAACCTTGTCCAGACACTGGGAGATGAGTTCACCTTTCAGCAGGACAATAACATAAAACACAAGGCCAAATCTACACTGGATTACTTACCAAGACAATGAATATTCCTGAGTGGCCGAGTTACAGTTTTGACTTAAATTTGCTTGAAAGTCTATGGCAAGACCTGAAAATGGTTGTGTAGCAATGATCAACAACCAATTTGACAGACCTTGAAGAATTTTGAAAATAATAATGTGCAAAGGTTATACAATCCAGGTGTAGAAAGCTCTTAGAGAATTACCCAGAAAGACTCACACGTGGTTGAATACTTATCTAATTAAGTGTTTTATTTATCATATTTATTTTTACAAATGTTAGAATTTTTAATCCACTTTGACATTACAGAGTATTTTGTGTAGATCGTTCACAAAAAAAATGTTGACAAAAAAAAAATCACTCAATCCAATGCTTCCCAAAGTTGAATCAAATTGGCTAGCTGTCCTTTGGATGGTAGACCATTCTTGATAAACTGTTGAGTGTGAAAAACCCAGCCATGTTGCAGTTCTTGACACACACACACACACACACAATCTTGCTGGCACGTCTTACAGGGTTCTCTGTGGAAACTGTGTGTGTTTGTGGGAAACACAAGGGGCGTTATTAACATCTTCGATTGACCTACAGAAGCAACATTTCTGGTAAAACCACATGTGGAGGTGGCAACTCCACTGACTCCCTCCCCCTCTTTCCCTCATGTTTTTTCTCTTTCTCCACTTTAGTGGTGCGATATCACTTTACCGGGTCACCAGATTTCCCAGTCATAGAGGGGACACGTCACTTACCTCTGCCTTCTTTACCTCTTGAACTGTCAGACATTTCCCCCTGGTACAGCCAAAGACTGTCAGCTGTCATTTTCACCTCCCACTTATTAAACAAGGAAACCAAAAAGCCTAGTACCCGTAGTATGGTGGAAGTAAAAGGTGAGTAATGGAGAAAGCTGATAAGCATCAGTGTGTATTTGCAGAGCAGCTCATCAAAGTTTAATGGTAGAATAATAGGTCTGTAACTGTAACACTTACTAGGCCATCAATAATGACCAAGCAGGTTTGGGTAAAGTTACCTAGCTGGGATCAGGGGGGATTGTGGTAGGGTTACAGAGACAGTATCAGCTGGATAGGAGTGCAGTTATGTTGGACAAATATTTATACGTGTCATGTTACTGGAACACTAACTAGGGGAGACTAGAATAGGCAGGGTGATTGAAGTCAAATACACATGTACTACCTTTCTATCTTATCTAGAGATCTACGGACTGATCATTTATGGACCAGAGCAGAGGAAATACCTGAAAGAAATGCGAGCTTAGTATCAGACTAACCTTATTTAATTTTGATGCTAAACAGGGTAAAATTGTTTATGCAACGAGATTAAGGTTAGAATTAAAATCTTTTAAGCAATATTTTGCAACAGTTTATCAGGGATGAGGCTATCTACTGTATCAAATCCTTTCAAAGCAGGCACTGGAGCTTGTTCTTGGACTAAAGCCCAAATAAATGTATTAGTAAAGACGCTATGCAAGTAACGGATAATCATCCCACTTTAAATGCTGTTCAGTTTATAAAGGCTTCATAAAGCCTTCATAAGCACTAAATCAATTCCTACAAAGCATCTATAACCGAATGTCATGCTATATAAAGGGTTCATAAATGTGGCATAACTGTGTCACCAATGTCAAATGTGACATAACCCACTATGTCGAATATGAAATAAACATGTGTTTTATAAAGGGTGACATGTTGTGCTGAAGGATGGCATACACTCTAAAGTGATGTCATGTTAGTCACATTACACCTAATCTCGTTCCCAGATACTTCTGCCCAAATGCACCAAAAGTCAGGTTGAACCAACGCGTCAAACTTGGCTGTCATTAGTTAGGGTTAGGTTTAAAATCAAATTTTAAGAAGATAAATTGTGGAAATGGGAAGGGTTTAGCCATTATTATGAATCATTTAAGTATCATTCAAGTACTTTACTCAGTAAGGTCACTCCTATAGAATTATATGGACACTCCCACTAAGGGAAACTCTGAATGGTTGATATCCCATCATTGTATGTGCTTTGTGTGCAATAGCCTGAGGACGACGTTACACTAAGAAACACTTACCTTGATGAAAGCCCTCAACCTAAAGAAATAGAAAATGTCTTTCTTCTGGAACCAAGTTACATGTTCCACAATCCACAAACACGCACACAAAAACAAGCCATATCGTGGGGTGCTGGGCCCAATCAGGTCTTTGACACGCCGAAAGATCAGCTACAGAATGTTGTCACCATTGTAACAGGCTGTAATCAAGCCCTGGTCTCCAGCATGGGAACAGAAGAGGAATACCTTGTGCAGTAGTCTCAGGTTCTGTCGGACTACCCCAAATCATCTTGGTTCTGACACACACACACACACACACACAAACGCAAGCTTTGCAGGTCCATCAACCCATTTAAATACAGTGCCTTGCGAAAGTATTCGGCCCCCTTGAACTTTGCGACCTTTTGCCACATTTCAGGCTTCAAACATAAAGATATAAAACTGTATTTTTTTTGTGAAGAATCAACAACAAGTGGGACACAATCATGAAGTGGAACGACATTTATTGGATATTTCAAACTTTTTTAACAAATCAAAAACTGAAAAATTGGGCGTGCAAAATTATTCAGCCCCTTTACTTTCAGTGCAGCAAACTCTCTCCAGAAGTTCAGTGAGGATCTCTGAATGATCCAATGTTGACCTAAATGACTAATGATGATAAATACAATCCACCTGTGTGTAATCAAGTCTCCGTATAAATGCACCTGCACTGTGATAGTCTCAGAGGTCCGTTAAAAGCGCAGAGAGCATCATGAAGAACAAGGAACACACCAGGCAGGTCCGAGATACTGTTGTGAAGAAGTTTAAAGCCGGATTTGGATACAAAAAGATTTCCCAAGCTTTAAACATCCCAAGGAGCACTGTGCAAGCGATAATATTGAAATGGAAGGAGTATCAGACCACTGCAAATCTACCAAGACCTGGCCGTCCCTCTAAACTTTCAGCTCATACAAGGAGAAGACTGATCAGAGATGCAGCCAAGAGGCCCATGATCACTCTGGATGAACTGCAGAGATCTACAGCTGAGGTGGGAGACTCTGTCCATAGGACAACAATCAGTCGTATATTGCACAAATCTGACCTTTATGGAAGAGTGGCAAGAAGAAATCAATTTCTTAAAGATATCCATAAAAAGTGTTGTTTAAAGTTTGCCACAAGCCACCTGGGAGACACACCAAACATGTGGAAGAAGGTGCTCTGGTCAGATGAAACCAAAATTGAACTTTTTGGCAACAATGCAAAACGTTATGTTTGGCGTAAAAGCAACACAGCTGAACACACCATCCCCACTGTCAAACATGGTGGTGGCAGCATCATGGTTTGGGCCTGCTTTTCTTCAGCAGGGACAGGGAATATGGTTAAAATTGATGGGAAGATGGATGGAGCCAAATACAGGACCATTCTGGAAGAAAACCTGATGGAGTCTGCAAAAGACCTGAGACTGGGATGGAGATGTGTCTTCCAACAAGACAATGATCCAAAACATAAAGCAAAATCTACAATGGAATGGTTCAAAAATAAACATATCCAGGTGTTAGAATGGCCAAGTCAAAGTCCAGACCTGAATCCAATCGAGAATCTGTGGAAAGAACTGAAAACTGCTGTTCACAAATGCTCTCCATCCAACCTCACTGAGCTCGAGCTGTTTTGCAAGGAGGAATGGGAAATCATTTCAGTCTCTCGATGTGCAAAACTGATAGAGACATACCCCAAGCGACTTACAGCTGTAATCGCAGCAAAAGGTGGCGCTACAAAGTATTAACTTAAGGGGGCTGAATAATTTTGCACGCCCAATTTTTCAGTTTTTGATTTGTTAAAAAAGTTTGAAATATCCAATAAATGTCGTTCCACTTCATGATTGTGTCCCACTTGTTGTTGATTCTTCACAAAAAAAATACAGTTTTATATCTTTATGTTTGAAGCCTGAAATGTGGCAAAAGGTCGCAAAGTTCAAGGGGGCCGAATACTTTCGCAAGGCACTGTACCTGTCACACCCTACAGTCACCTGTGGATCACGAGAGAACCTTCATAAATCAGCAGAACATTAATAACCTATTAATTGACACTTTATGTGGTGTCCTGTACTACTTAGTTTGAAGTGAGAGACCTTCGGACATTCATAACACATCCATAAAGACCTTACATCATATGACGCTGTACTTACTATAAAGTCAGACCCATTTGGTCATTTATAACACATATGTGTTGTATCATATGACGCTGTACTTACTATGAAGTTAGACCCATTTGGTTATTCACAAGACAAAGATAAAGGCTTAATGATGTAAACACAAATTAACACAGGGAATTGTCAGTAACAGCTCAAATGAATCAACTTTAAAAGACATGTTTAAACCATACATTTCCTTACATTTTTAAAACAATACAAATACATGATGTTTTCAAAAAGTCCAGCAATGCAGTTACATTGAACCTTACACAGAGCTGTGAATAGAGTAGCTTGTCCCTGACCTGGAGGACTATTGGTTATTGGTCTCTGCCTGCTGGAGGTACTGCATGTTGGTTCCAACCTTAAAAGTAAAACAAAGAAAGTTAGCAGGCCTGTTAGGAAATGCCTTCGTCATATTCACACCATCTGGATAAGGGCATTTCTGTGCTGCGTCAGAAACTCTAAACGGGAAGATGGGAAACTCCATTCAATTCGTATTATTATATTCTTCTTGCATTTACAAATCTCACGCGGTGACCATGAGATGTGGCTGTATCTATTCAGCTGAGCCTGCTAGCTAGAAATTGCTGTGAAGTCACCGAAATTGTTTGAAATAACAATTGAGGTAGCTACAGTATGTAATATAACTCAACACTTTACTACAAACTAATTTAAATTACAATGAATAAAGGTTAACTTACTTTCTTTTTGCTTTCCAGTGGCAGCACAAGTGGGCATTTGATTTACGAACTCATCACATGATCAGCGTCTCGTCAGCAACACTAAAAAGTATTCCGGGTCACATTTTATTTCCCAAAATAAAAGTCCCCCACATAATAGTAGAAAAGTGTCAATAACCATTCATGATAGATGCAAAATAATTGTCTAAACATTAACAATGATTAATATGTGTTCATATTTAAGTGACATTAGCATTAAATGTAGCTTTTAAAATGAATGCCCATAACACAAATAATTTTATATTTTATTTTATACACATGAGGTTGGTGACACCTTAATTGGGGAAGATGGACTTGTGATAATGGAAGTGATAGTGGAGTGGAATCAGTGGAATGGTATCAAATACATCAAACACATGGTTTGATGCCATTCCATTTGCTCTGTTCCAGCCATTATTATGAGCCGTCCTCCCCTCAGCAGCCTCCACTGATGAGATACATATTGGCTTAGAGCAAGAACTATTCTGGGTGCCGTAGTAAAAGTATTGTAGGGAATACTCAGTAGTGTTTGTAGAATGTATACAGTATATGGTATCATTTCATGGGGCTCTGAATAATATGTTGCTGGCCTTTTACTCCCCCCATTCCATTGGCGGCTGAATCACATCACGTGCGCTTACTGCACTGTAGAAAACCTGTTAACCAAACAATACTGAAGGGCAACTACAATCAAACATCAAAGTTTCTTAGATATATCACAGACCTCAAAAGTCATTCCCTAACGTGGCTTAAGCACTGTTGTGAACACAGAAAATCCCATCCAAAACCTATTGTTTTTCTATTAAAGAATGATCTATTTTTTAAATGGGGGATACCCGAAACCTGGAAAAACAAAACCAAGAAAACATTGATGTTTATGTCACACAGTTATGCCACATTAATGAGCCCTCTATAAAGCATGATATATAGTTATAGATGATTTGTAACACATTTATGTAGTGTTTATAAAGGCTTTATCATGGCTTTATGAAGCCTTTATAAGCTGCATGTCACTTAAAGTGGGACCGGGCAGTCCTAAAAAATTGTATAAAGATTCTCACCAAATTTGTAAGAGTCTATTATAACATAGATATTACATAAACAGATTTCTTTCTTTCTTACCTCTTGCACTAATAAAAAAAGCTTTTCCAAGGTTGTTCATATTGCATTATTGTATTGAGAGGGTATGTTTTTCCTAAAGGGGACAGAAGATCCTTGACTATAACCAGACGGCATCACAGTGCCTTTAAAAGTTTAAATAAATATACATTTCAACTTTAACTTTTCAACCCAGTCCTTACTATTTGAAACATGCCAGGGCAAATCTAAGCACTCAAAAATGTAAAAGCTATTACTTTGGACCCCAAAAAATTACAAGGGGAATTTTCCAACTTTATGATTCTCCTTTACATTAAGCCATTCCTCTGTGAAATCTGGTTTATGTGTGAGGTTTCTCCCCAAGGTTTTCCGAGTTAAACGGAGCACTCAGGACCTAATGGAAGGAGCAATACATTTACCGTCCAGCATTCCAAGCAGTCACCTCAATTCCATACTGCATCATCCCTTCAGACACTAGCGGCTTTTAAAACATCAGGCTGCACTGCATTGCCATAAATAAATCCCTCAGATCACACATTAGCACGGACTACAACTTTAAACATCCTCAAAACACCAATGAGTATCCAACTTTATTGGCGGAGTGAGAGGGTAGATTTGGCTGTATGTCTCAATGGGTCAAATTAAAGCAGCAGGCCTGATGAAAATATTTTTGAGTCCGGGTAGAACATTGGGAAATCAAGACATGAGTGGCGATTGAGTAACTCTGATCAGGTGGTGGGCCATGTGACCCCCCCAGGTTTCCCCAGCCCCCTCTGACTTCTCTGGAGACGCACAGCTGTAGGGACCTCTCTTTGAACTCCCCGGACAAGGAGTCCAGAACAGAGATGGCCTTGGCGACTGAGTGATAGGAGAACTGAGGGAGAACAAACTAAAAAAGCTGTTTATTCAATAAACCTCATACTGTACCGCTTCTGTACCACCACAAATATGATTTAGCTAAATCAAGTCAAATCAAACTTTACTGGTCACATACACATATTTTGCAGATGTTATCGCAGGTGCAGCGAAATGCTTAGGTTTCTAGCTCCAACAGTGCAGTAATACCTAACAATACAAAACAATACACACTAAAATTAAGAAATATCAGAATAAGCAATGTCAGTCCGGAATATAAATATATATACAGTTCCTTCAAAAAGTATTAATATTCCACATTCTGTTGTGTTGCAGCCTGAATTGAAAATGTATTAAATATTATATATTTTCTCACCCATCTAAACACAATACCCTATAATGACAAAGTGAAAACATGTTTATTTATTTTGTAGCAAATTTATTGAAACAAAATGCAGAAATATCTAATTTACATAAGTATTCACACCCCTGTGTTAAGACTGTAGTATCACCTTTGGCAGCAATTACAGCTGCGAGTTTTTCTGAGTAAGTCTCTAAGAGCTTTCCACACCTGGATTATGCAACATTTGCCCATTATTCTATTCAAATGATTCAAGCTCTGTCAAATTGGTTGTAGATCATTGCTACACAATCATTTTCAGGTCTTACCATAGATTTAAGTCAAAACTGTAACTCAGCCACTCAGGAACATTCACTGTCTTCTTGGTAAGGAACTCCAGTGTAGATTTGACCTTGTGTTTTAGGTTATTGTCCTGCTGAAAGGTGGATTCATCTCCCACTGTCTGGTGGAAAGCAGACTGAACTAGGATTTTGCCTGTGCTTAGCTCCATTCCATTTCTTTTTTATTCTGAAAAACTCCCCAGTCTTTAACAATTACAAGCATTCCCATAACATGAAGCAGTCAACACCATGCTTACAACTATGGAGAGTGGTACTCAGTAATGTGTTTTATTGGATTGGCCCCAAACATAATAGCTTGTATTCATGGAAAAAAAAAAATTGCTTTCCCACATTTTTTGCAGTGTTACTTTAGTCCCTTGTTGCAAACAGGAAGCTTGTTTTGGAATATTTTTTTTATTCTGTACAGGCTTCCTTCTTTTCACTCTGTCAATTTAGTATTGTGGAGTAACTACAATGTTGTTGATCCATCCTCAGTTTTCTCCTATTACAGCCATTACATTCTGTACCTTTTGTAAAGTCACCATTGAGCTCATGGTGAAATCCCTGAGCTGTTTCCTTCCTCTCTGGCAACTTAGTAAGGAAGGACGCCTGTATCTTTGTTGTTGACTGGGTGTATTGATACTCCATCCAAAGTGTAAATAATAACTTCCCGATGCTCAAATGGATCTTCAATGTCTGCTTTTTAAATTATTACTATCTACCAATAGGTGCCCTTCTTTGCGAGGCATTAGATTCAATGATCTTTGTGGTTGAATCTGTGTTTGAAATTCACTGCTCGACTGAGGGAACTTACAGATAATTGTATGTGTGGTGTACAGAGCTGAGGTATTCATTCAACAATCATGCTAAACACTATTATTTCACAGAGCGAGTCCATGCAACCTATTATTATATTTTTTTCTCCTGAACTGTTTTAAGCTTGCCATAACAAAGGGGTTGAATACTTATTGACTCAAGACATTTCAGCTTTTCATTGTTAGTTACTTTGTAAAAAAAAACACAATTGCACTGATACAGTGCCTTGCGAAAGTATTCGGCCCCCTTGAACTTTGCGACCTTTTGCCACATTTCAGGCTTCAAACATAACGATATAAAACTGTATTTTTTTGTGAAGAATCAACAACAAGTGGGACACAATCATGAAGTGGAACTACATTTATTGGATATTTCCAACTTTTTTAACAAATCAAAAACTGAAAAATTGGGCGTGCAAAATTATTCAGCCCCTTTACTTTCAGTGCAGCAAACTCTCTCCAGAAGTTCAGTGAGGATCTCGTAATGATCCAATGTTGACCTAAATGACTAATGATGATAAATACAATCCACCTGTGTGTAATCAAGTCTTCGTATAAATGCACCTGCACTGTGATAGTCTCAGAGGTCCGTTAAAAGCGCAGAGAGCATCATGAAGAACAAGGAACACACCAGGCAGGTCCGAGATACTGTTGTGAAGAAGTTTAAAGCCGGATTTGGATACAAAAAGATTTCCCAAGCTTTAAACATCCCAAGGAGCACTGTGCAAGCGATAATATTGAAATGGAAGGAGTATCAGACCACTGCAAATCTACCAAGACCTGGCCGTCCCTCTAAACTTTCAGCTCATACAAGGAGAAGACTGATCAAATCAAATTTTTTATTTGTCACATACACATGGTTAGCAGATGTTAATGCGAGTGTAGCGAAATGCTTGTGCTTCTAGTTCCGACAATGCAGTAATAACCAACAAGTAATCTAACTAACAATTCCAAAACTACTGTCTTGTACACAGTGTAAGGGGATAAAGAATATGTACATAAGGATATATGAATGAGTGATGGTACAGAGCAGCATAGGCAAGATACAGTAGATGGTATCGAGTACAGTATATACATATGAGATGAGTATGTAAACAAAGTGGCATAGTTAAAGTGGCTAGTGATACATGTATTACATAAGGATACAGTCGATGATATAGAGTACAGTATATACGTATGCATATGAGATGAATAATGTAGGGTAAGTAACATTATATAATGTAGCATTGTTTAAAGTGGCTAGTGATATATTTACATAATTTCCCATCAATTCCCATTATTAAAGTGGCTGGAGTTGAGTCAGTGTCAGTGTGTTGGCAGCAGCCACTCAATGTTAGTGGTGGCTGTTTAACAGTCTGATGGCCTTGAGATAGAAGCTGTTTTTCAGTCTCTCGGTCCCAGCTTTGATGCACCTGTACTGACCTCGCCTTCTGGATGATAGCGGGGTGAACAGGCAGTGGCTCGGGTGGTTGATGTCCTTGATGATCTTTTCACGCGAATGCTGCCATCAATCCACGGTTTCTGGTTAGGGAATGTTTTAATCGTTGCTATGGGAACGACATCTTCAACGCACGTTCTAATGAACTCGCACACCGAATCAGCGTATTCGTCAATGTTGTTGTCTGACGCAATACGAAACATGTCCCAGTCCACGTGGTGGAAGCAGTCTTGGAGTGTGGAGTCAGCTTGGTCGGACCAGCGTTGGACAGACCTCAGCGTGGGAGCCTCTTGTTTTAGTTTCTGTCTGTAGGCAGGGATCAAGAAAATGGAGTCGTGGTCAGCTTTTCCGAAAGGGGGGCGGGGCAGGGCCTTATATGCGTCGCGGAAGTTAGAGTAACAATGATCCAAGGTCTTTCCACCCCTGGTTGCGCAATCGATATGCTGATAAAATTTAGGGAGTCTTGTTTTCAGATTAGCCTTGTTAAAATCCCCAGCTACAATGAATGCAGCCTCCGGATAAATGGTTTCCAGTTTGCAAAGAGTCAAATAAAGTTCATTCAGAGCCATCGATGTGTCTGCTTGGGGGGGGGATATATACGGCTGTGATTATAATCGAAGAGAATTCTCTTGGTAGATAATGCGGTCTACATTTGATTGTGAGGAATTCTAAATCAGGTGAACAGAAGGATTTGAGTTCCTGTATGTTTCTTTCATCACACCATGTCACGTTAGTCATAAGGCATACGCCCCCGCCCCTCTTCTTACCAGAAAGATGTTTGTTTCTGTCTGCGCGATGCGTGGAGAAACCCGTTGGCTGCACCGCCTCGGATAGCGTCTCTCCAGTGAGCCACGTTTCCGTGAAGCAAAGAACGTTACAGTCTCTGATGTCCCTCTGGAATGCTACCCTTGCTCGGATTTCATCAACCTTGTTGTCAAGAGACTGGACATTGGCAAGAAGAATGCTAGGGAGTGGTGCACGGTGTGCCCGTCTCCGGAGTCTGACCAGAAGACCGCCTCGTTTCCCTCTTTTTCTGAGTTGTTTTTTTGGGTCGCTGCATGGAATCCACTCCGTTGTCCTGTTTGTAAGGCAGAACACAGGATCCGCGTCGCGAAAAACATATTCTTGGTCGTACTGATAGTTTCCTAGGAACGCGAAGCGAGGCGGCCATCTCTGTCGGCGCCGGAAGTAGTTATGATCAGTTATGATCAGAGATGCAGCCAAGAGGCCCATGATCACTCTGGATGAACTGCAGAGATCTACAGCTGAGATGGGAGACTCTGTCCATAGGACAACAATCAGTCGTATATTGCACAAATTTGGCCTTTATGGAAGAGTGGCAAGAAGAAAGCCATTTCTTAAAGATATCCATAAAAAGTGTTGTTTAAAGTTTGCCACAAGCCACCTGGGAGACACACCAAACATGTGGAAGAATGTGCTCTGGTCAGATGAAACCAAAATTGAACTTTTTGGCAACAATGCATAACGTTATATTTGGCGTAAAAGCAACACAGCTGAACACACCATCCCCACTGTCAAGCATGGTGGTGGCAGCATCATGGTTTGGGCCTGCTTTTCTTCAGCAGGGACAGGGAAGATGGTTAAAATTGATGGGAAGATGGATGGAGCCAAATACAGGACCATTCTGGAAGAAAACCTGATGGAGTCTGCAAAAGACCTGAGACTGGGACGGAGATTTGTCTTCCAACAAGACAATGATCCAAAACATAAAGCAAAATCTACAATGGAATGGTTCAAAAATAAACATATCCAGGTGTTAGAATGGCCAAGTCAAAGTCCAGACCTGAATCCAATCGAGAATCTGTGGAAAGAACTGAAAACTGCTGTTCACAAATGCTCTCCATCCAACCTCACTGAGCTCGAGATGTTTTGCAAGGAGGAATGGGAAAAAATGTCAGTCTCTCGATGTGCAAAACTGATAGAGACATACCCCAAGCGACTTACAGCTGTAATCGCAGCAAAAGGTGGCGCTACAAAGTATTAACTTAAGGGGGCTGAATAATTTTGCACGCCCAATTTTTCAGTTTTTGATTTGTTAAAAAAGTTTGAAATATCCAATAAATGTCGTTCCACTTTATGATTGTGTCCCACTTGTTGTTGATTCTTCACAAAAAAATACAGTTTTATATCTTTATGTTTGAAGCCTGAAATGTGGCAAAAGGTCGCAAAGTTCAAGGGGGCCGAATACTTTCGCAAGGCACTGTACATTATGGGGTATTGTGTGTAGTTCAGTGACAAAAACTCTCAATTTAATCAATTTTACATTCAGGTTGTAACACAACAAAATGTGGAAAAAGTCAAGGGCTGTGAATACTTTCTGAAGGCACTGTACAGTATATGTATATAATGGTGTGTATGGACAGTATATGAATAGAAAATAGGTGTACAGCAGTAGTTATATAGGATGAATCTTGACTAGAATACAGTACATACACTGTGTATACCAAATAATTGGGAACACCTTCCTAATGTTGAGTTGCACCCCCTTTTGCCCTCAGAACAGCCTCAATTCATCAGGACATGGACTCTATCTACAATGTGTCAAAAGCGTTCCACAAGGATGATGGCCCATATTGACTTCAATGCTTCCCACAGTTATGTCAAGTTGGCTGGATGTCCTTTGGGTGGTGGAGCACTGTGGATACACACGGGAAACGGTTGAACGTGAAAAACCCAGCAGCGGTGCAGTTCTTGACACAAACCAGTGCGCCTGGCATCGACTACCATACCCCGTTCAAAGGCACTTAAATATTGTGTCTTGTCTATTCACCCTCTGAATGGCACACTTACACAATCCATGTCTCAATTGTCTCAGGTCTTAATCTTTCTTTAACCTGTCTCCTCCCCTTCATCTACATTGAAGTGGATTTACATCAACAAGGGATTATAGCGTTCACCTGGATTCCCCTGTACAGTCTGTCATGCAAAGAGCAGGTGTTCCTAATGTTTTGTATACTCAGTGTACATATGAAGTGGGTTAAACAGTACGTAAATATAATTCAAGTGACCAGTGTTCAATGACTACTGTATGTACATATAGGGCAGCAGTCTCTAACGTGCAGGATAGAGTACCGGGTGGTAGTCGGCTGGTAACAGTGACTGGACGGAGGCCGGCAAGAGGTGACTATTAACAGTCTGATGGCCTGGAGATAAAGCAATTTTTCAGTATTTCGGTCCCAGCTTTGATGCACCTGTACTGTCTTTGCCTTCTTCACCACACTGTCTGTGTGGATGGACCATTTCAGGTCTTCAGTGATGTGCACGCTGAGGAACTTGAAGCTTTTCACCATCACCACAGCTTTTGGTGGTTTGCTGATCAAATGGTGACACATGGAAAATAATTACAAACAGATCTGCACAATTGATATTCATGGCAGACGTCCAATATTAACACTCTTTTACAATGATAGTGTGTCACATATTCAGGACATTGATCCCATTTCATGAATCCCATATCACAACTCTAATATCCGTACTCTCTTTCGTTGTGGCAAAGCGGTTTAATGGAGACATGGCTACATTTAACTGCCTTTGCCTAATTGCCTCCTTTGTCAAATGTCACAGGTTCCAGCCAATCGTGCTTCTGATGCAAAACAGAAAGAGAATCAGTTAGATGGTGTAATGTAGTGTTGGTCAGATAAGAACCACATTCATGCTAGCAGCATGAGTCAATGGAAAGATATGGGATTAAGTGTGTTGACTGGGATCCAGAGGGAGGGAGAGAGGGAGGGAGAGAGAGAGGGAGGGAGAGAGGGACTGCTGGAGAAAGATAATACCTCTGCTGAACTGGAAATCTAATTCATCTGTCATGTTACAAATTCACAGTTCTGATGAAGGCACATTTTAGTAAAGCTACATGTTTGTTGGTTTTCACCATTTCCCCATCATCTCTTCCTTTTCTCCACCTTTATTAGCTTAATCTACCCCTCCCTCCTATCCTCTGCCTCCTCCTTCTCTCTCTCTTCCTCTGTGATATTGTGCTGACTCCCTTTAGCATTGTGATATTAAACCAAATAAAGATGTGATCAGCTGCGATGCGGCAGGCAGCCACGCGGGACTTGTCGGAGTCATTAATGTGCGTTGACTAATTGCTCTCCATTCTAAGGGGAAATGACACTCTGCTGGGGCCCATTTCCCCACTGTGCTAAGCTTCTTTCTTCAAACAGAACTATCACTTTTTAATTTTTTTCCCTCTCTTTCTGTTATTTTATCACACTTTCAAGCACTAGCAATAATCCCCATTGCTGTCGAACATAAGCGATACATTGGGAAAGCCCACCATCCCTAGGGTTATTAGGAGATGTGGATTATTCCTGATTAACTGTGTCATATACTGTTGATGAGATACCATATGAAAGCTAAACTGGTGCTTATTAAACCAGATGGGCAAGGTCAGCTTTAAGGAGCATGTCGAAGTTAGCTGTAGTCAGACAAACATCAGAAAGTATTTCATAAATAAACACTGCAGTCACACAGTCAATTATTGGCCCACTGACTGACAGCACAAAGTCTGTGTTAATGACCGCGTCCATATCCAGTTAAAGGATTAACTCAACAAAGAACGTATGACGCAAAAAAATGTTTATGGTTACTAGAGGGGTTCAAGTGTCAACCAAGACAAAAGGGTAACATTTCATTTTGAAATGCATTATTCATCACCGGACAAATAATTTGACTAAATGGATCTTGAGTCATGAATCAGCTCATAAACAGGCGCTCGTCAACTTGATGCAATTACATTTCATTTGCTGTCCTTGGCTCCTTTTGCCACGCCTCCAGCCAGCAGGATGGATTCCTCACGTCTTCCGTCATTTGTCTGCTTGAGGTCAGGGCCAAACAAGAGCGTCTCCATTATTGCTATTGATTCCAGGTAGTTGGGATTGATTTTCTCTCGGCTTCAACCTCCTTCCCTGGGCTGCTTAGAGTTAGTCACAACCTGGCCTGGCTGATTGGGTGTCAAATCTGGATCAAACCGGCTTTATCTGCTACATCGATATGTTCATCCTCCATTCCTCCTCCTCAGTCAAGTCGAGGGGATAGTCCCTCTTTGGTGTGTAACGTTCACACAGAAGCCAGCTGGATCCATCCACAGCTGTTAAGATAGATAAGGTCTGTGATACAAGATGTGATAAATCTAACTGCTCTTTTGGGTGGACTTATTTTTGTGACCCCAACCTCTGGGCCAACTGCTTTTCTCATCTATGGACCTCACAAGGCCCAGTGCATATACTGTAGGTATAGGAAGATTATATACAGTTGAAGACAGAAGTTTACATATACCTAGGTTGGAGTAGTTAAAACAAGTTTTACAACCACTCTGCAAATTTCTAGTTATCAAACTATAGTTTTGGCAAGTCGGTTAGGACATCTACTTTGTGCATGACACAAGTAATTTTTTCAACAATTGTTTACAGACAGATTACTTCACATATAATTCACTGTACCACAATTCCAGTGGGTCAGAAGTTTAACTACACTAAGTTGACTGTGCCTTTAAACAGCTTGGAAAATTCAAAAAAATGATGTCATGGCTTTAGAAGCTTCTGATGGGTTAATTGACATCATTTGTCACGACTTCCGCCAAAGTCGGTCCCTCTCCTTGTTCGGGCGGCGTTCGGTGGTCGACGTCACCGGCCTTCTAGCCATTGCCGATCCTCTTTTCATTTTCCATTTGTTTTGTCTTTGTCTTACACTCCTGGTTTCAATTCCCCAATTACTTGTTCATTATTTAACCCTCTGTTCCCCCATGTTTGTTTGTGAGTAATTGTTTATTGTATTGCGGTCCGTATTTGTGGCCTTGTATTTATACGACGTGTATTGTTATATTTGAGTAAAATTGCTTTCATTACTCATATCTGCTGTCCTCATCTCACCAGCTACACACAGACGCATTACATCATTTGAGTCAATTGGAGGTGTACCGGTGTACACTGCTCAAAAAAATTAAGGGAACACTAAAATAACACATCCTAGATCTGAATGAATGAAATATTCTTATTAAATACTATTTTCTTTGCATAGTTGAATGTGCTGAAAACAAAATCACACAAAAATTATCAATGGAAATCAAATGTATCAACCGATGGAGGTCTGGATTTGGAGTCACACTCAAAATTAGTGGAAAACCACACTACAGGCTGATCCAACTTTGATGTAATGTCCTTAAAACAAGTCAAAATGAGGCTCGGTAGTGTGTGTGGCCTCAATGACCTCCCTACAACGCCTGGGCATGCTCCTGATGAGGTGGCGGATGGTCTCCTGAGGGATCTCCTCCCAGACCTGGATTAAAGCATCCGTCAACTCCTGGACAGCCTGTGGTGCAATGTGGCGTTGGTGGATGGAGCAAGACATGATGTCCCAGATGTGCTCAATTGGATTCAGGTCTGGGCAACGGGCGGGCCAGTCCATAGCATCAATGCCTTCCTCTTGCAGGAACTGCTGACACACTCCAGCCACATGAGGTCTAGCATTGTCTTGCATTAGGAGGAACCCAGGGCCAACCGCACACGCATATGGTCTCACAAGGGGTCTAAGGGTCTCATCACGGTACCTAATGGCAGTCAGGCTACCTCTGGCATGCACATGGAGGGCTGTGCGGTCCCCCAAAGAAATGCCACCCCACACCATGACTGACCCACCGCCAAACCGGTCATGCTGGTGGATGTTGCAGGCAGCAGAATGTTCTCCACGGCGTCTCCAGATTCTGTCACATGTGCTCAGTGTGAACCTGCTTTCATCTGTGAAGAGCACAGGGTGCCAGTGGCGAATTTGCCAATCTTGGTGTTCTCTGGCAAATGCCAAACGTCCTGCACGGTGTTGGGCTGTAAGCACAACCCACACCTGTGGACGTCGGGCCCTCATTCCACCCTCATGGAGTCTGTTTCTGACCGTTTGAGCAGACACATGCACATTTGTGGCCTGCTGGAGGTCAGTTTGCAGGGCTCTGGCAGTGCTCCTCCTGCTCCTCCTTGCACAAAGGCGGAGGTAGCGGTCCTGCTGCTGGGTTGTTGCCCTCCTACGGCCTCCTCCACGTCTCCTGATGTACTGGCCTGTGTCCTGGTAGCGCCTCCATGCTCTGGCCTGTTCACCCCGCTATCATCCAGAAGGCGAGGTCAGTACAGGTGCATCAAAGCTGGGACCAAGAGACTGAAAAACAGCTTCTATCTCAAGGCCATCAGACTGTTAAACAGCCACCACTAACACTGAGTGGCTGCTGCCAACACACTGACACTGACTCAACTCCAGCCACTTTAATAATGGGAATTGATGGGAAATGTAAATATATCACTAGCCACTTTAAACAATGCTACATTATATAATGTTACTTACCCTACATTATTCATCTCATATGCATACGTATATACTGTACTCTATATCATCGACTGTATCCTTATGTAATACATGTATCACTAGCCACTTTAAACTATGCCACTTTGTTTACATACTCATCTCATTTGTACATACTGTACTCGATACCATCTACTGTATCTTGCCTATGCTGCTCTGTACCATCACTCATTCATATATCCTTATGTACATATTCTTTATCCCCTTACACTGTGTACAAGACAGTAGTTTTGGAATTGTTAGTTAGATTACTTGTTATTACTGCATTGTCGGGACTAGAAGCACAAGCATTTCGCTACACTCGCATTAACATCTGCTAACCATGTGTATGTGACAAATAAAAATTTGATTTGATTTGATTGATTTGATTTGGACACTACGTTGACAGACACAGCAAACCTTCTTGCCACAGCTCGCATTGATGTGCCATCCTGGATGAGCTGCACTACCTGAGCCACTTATGTGGGTTGTAGACTCCGTCTCATGCTACCACTAGAGTGAAAGCACCGCCAGCATTCAAAAGTGACCAAAACATCAGCCAGGAAGCATAGGAACTGAGAAGTGGTCTGTGGTCACCACCTGCAGAACCACTCCTTTATTGGGGGTGTCTTGCTAATTGCCTATAATTTCCACCTGTTGTCTATTCCATTTGCACAACAGCATGTGAAATTTATTGTCAATCAGTGTTGCTTCCTAAGTGGACAGTTTGATTCCACAGAAGTGTGATTGACTTGGGGTTACATTGTGTTGTTTAAGTGTTCCCTTTATTTTTTTGAGAAGTGTATTTCAAGGCCTGCCTTCAAACTCAGTGCCTCTTTGCTTGACATCATGGGAAAATCAAAATAAATCAGCCAAGACCTCAGAAAATAAAAATGTAGACCTCCACAAGTCTGGTTCGTCCTTGTGAGCAATTTCCAAATGCCTGAAGGTACCACCTTCATCTGTACAAACAATAGTATGCAAGTATAAACACCATGGGACCATGCAGCTGTCATACCGCTCAGGATGGAGACGCGTTCTGTTTCCTAGAGATGAACGTACGTTTGGTGCAAAAAGTGCAAATCAATCACAGAACAACAGCAAAGGACCTTGTGAAGATGCTGGAGGAAACAGGTACAAAAGTATCTATATCCACAGCAAAACGAGTCCTATATCGACATAACCTGAAAGGCCACTCATTAAGGAAGAAGCCACTGCTCCAAAATCGCCATAAAAAGCCAGACTACGGTTTGCAACTGCACATGGGGAGAAAGATCATACTTTTTGGAGAAATGTCCTCTGGTCTGATGAAAAAAAAAGAACTGTGTGGACATAATGACCATCGTTATGTTTGGAGGAAAAATGAGAGGCTTGCAAGCCGAAGAACACTATCCCAACCGTGAAGCATGGGGTGGCAGCATCATGTTGTGGGGGTGCTTTGCAGCAGTAGGGACTGGTGCACTTCACAAAATAGATGGCATCATGAGGATGGAAAATTGTGTGGATATATTGAAGCAACATCTCAAGACATCAGTTAAAGTTTGGTCGCAAATTAGTATTCCAAATGGAAAAATGACCTCAAGCATACTTCCAAAGTTGTGGCAAAATGGCTTAAGGAAAACAAAGTCAAGGTATTGGAGTGGCCATCACAAAGCCCTGACCTCAATCCTACAGAAAATGTGTGGGCAGAACTGAAGGAGCGTGTGTGAGCAAGGAGGCCTACAAACCTGACTCAGTTACTTACACCAGCTCTGTCAGGAGGAATGGGCCAAAATTCACCCAACTTATTGTGGGAAGCTTGTGGAAGACTACCCAAAACGTTTGACCCAAGTTAAACAATTCAAAAGCAATGCTACCAAATTCTAATTGAGTGTGTGTGAACCCACTGGGAATGTGATGCAATAAATAAAAGCTAAAATAAATCACTCTACTATTATTCTGAAATTTCACATTCTTAAAATAAAGTGGTTATCCTAACTGACCTAAGACAGGGAATGTTTTCTAGGATTAAATGTCAGGAATTGTGAAAAACTGAGTTTAAATGTATTTGGCTAAGGTGTATGTTAACTTCCAACTTCAACTGTATCTAGCTGATCTAAGGTGTAATCATTAGTACATCAGTTGCTAATGAGAGTTTCTATTGGACAAATTCAGTTGTTTATCCCGTTCCATTTGCTTACTTTTAAGAAACGTTTTAAACAGAATCGGCAGAATGAATACACAAACTGTACTGTATACAGTGGGGAGAACAAGTATTTGATACACTGATGATTTTGCAGGTTTTCCTACTTACTTTGATTGAGTGTGTGGACAGGTGTCTTTTAAACAGGTAACGAGTTCAAACAGGTGCAGTTAATACAGGTAATAAGTGGAGAACAGGAGGGATTCTTAAAGAAAAACTAACAGGTCTGTGAGAGCCGGAATTCTTACTGGTTGATAAGTGATCAAATACTTATGTCATGCAATAAAATGCAAATTAATTACTTAAAAATCATACAATGTGATTTTCTGGATTTTTGTTTTAGATTCCGTCTCTCATAGTTGAAGTCTACCTTTGATAACAATTACAGACCTCTACATGCTTTGTAAGTAGGAAAACCTGCAAAATCGTCAGTGTATCAAATAGTTGTTCTCCCCACTGTATATGACATATAAAAGGTCCAGTGCAGACAGTTCTCTCTCAATATCGAACCATTTATGGTTAACAATTAAGTAACTTACTGTGATTGTTTTCAATTAAAATGGTCAAAAAGAAACAAAAATAGCTTCTTAGTAAAAATACATTTCTCAAGCAAGAACTGTCTGGGAGTGGTGAGTGGAAAACTTTAAATGATCTGTTATTGGCAGACAGGTTTGTAACTCTATTCTTATTGGTCGATTAACTACCTAATGTCACCAGGCAAGCCAAAACTCCATCCCATCAATACAGGCTGAAATTTCAGGTGGTCTTTTCAAACAGCTCTTACACTGAAAGGGCATTATCACCATTTCACATTATTTTTCCAAACACAGAAAAATCTAATTTGTGGCTGCATGGGGCCTTTATGTTCCACCAATAGTAAGGTACTTGCTCCAAACAACTGTTCCCTCATACTTAAATAACATCAAATTCTGATTAAACCTATTAGAATGTAAATGTCATCATTCTTCATTTTCCTTCAAACTGAGTCTCTTACGAGCCTAATCTCAGTCCTCGAGACTTGAGTTTTCGATTTCAGCACAAGTTTGTTTCTTCTGGTTTAACAACATGAGGAGAATAGGCTTATAAATTAGATTTCCACAGACTTCTTAAAGCCTACTTGGAGTGTTTTCCTGTTTCATCAGTAACTGAATGTACCCAAACCAATTTGGCCAAGAATGTACCTCAACTAACCTCTGTTCTGATATCCGGATATTGATTAACCGTGCCCATCCCTAACCGCAATGTAATTATTTGGTTTTCAGTTAGTTCTCAGCAAATCCACACCCACAGAACCAATGAATTACAATAAAATGATGATTGCTAACCCTGTCCAGGATTCAATGAGAACAGTAAGCCTGAAGATGTCAACATAAACAACTAAACATTTTACTCCACATTTTGTTAGGGCTATATTTATTTCAGTTTTGTTTGTTTCTCTAGTTTGGTTAGAATGGTAGCCTACAAGCTACTATTTCTGTCTTTCATGTCAGCCCACATAACATGTATTTCAGTCCAAATACTAAAGAAAACAAAACTTCTATAATGATGACAATCTTGTTTGGCCCTGACCTAAAGCAGATCAAAAAGTGACATGGTCAATCTATCCCGGATCCATTCTTTACAGAAGCGACCTTCAGTTAGCACAATGCACATTTCTGTCCCCTCAGCATAGAACCCTTCTCTTATTCACTGATCTCGATTCCCAGCCGTAATCCTCATTAAAATGCAATTACACATTTTTATCCATTTGTGAAATGAGCAGCATTGCATAAAAAGGCTTTGTTAAAAAACACAGGCAGTATGCTGGCAGTGTAACATTTTCTTTCTCTGTTTATCTTGTATTCTGTTTCTCTCTCTTCTCTATTCAGTTTCTTTCTCTACCCTCCTCTGTCTTCAGCAGACCAAAGAAAGCAGAATGAAATCGACGAACTGTAGACTTGAGATCGAACAAAACACAAAGCTGTTTTCTCTCAGGGCTTGTGTGGTTCACATAACCTTTTCAACAGCAAAAGAGCACAAGTGGACAATCAAACCAAACACGTTTGGATTAAATTATACTAGCGGTCATACTGAATGCTTCCACAAGCAGAACAGCGAGCTTAAGTGTTTGAAATGGATTTCATTTGAAAGCTTTCAGTCAATCCCTCTCATTAGTTTGGGCCCTGAACAGTACACATAGTGAGATTACTCACAGTACCAGAGGATGCAAGAGCCACAATGTTTGTTTCTCATTCAACTCTGCATAAATCACTCAGTACGAGTCCAAATCCAAAGCAGAACACCCATCAAGTTGGAGAGTCTGTCTAAAGTTGTTCCTTCTGTTTGGAAGCTAAGACAAAAAGCTAGGTCTACTTGAGGTAAAATACACCAACATTGTCTAACACAGCTTAAGCTGAGAGTTTCTGAAATGCTGACATCTTCTGTTTGCGTTTTTTTTTAACCTTTATTTAACCAGGCAAGTCAGTTAAGAACAAATTCTTATTTTCAATGACGGCCTAGAAACAATGGGTTAACTGCTTGTTTAGGGGCAGAACGACAGATATGTATGTACCTTGTCAGCTTGGGGATTTGAACTTGCAACCTTTCGGTTACTAGTCCAATGCTCTAACCACTAGGCTACCTTGCCGCGTTAATGGAGTAATTGATGTCAAAGTGGTACCATTTATTTCTAGTGCAGCAACAGGTCAGACTGTCAGAGCGCATAAGTACCCTTGATTTCCTGATTTCCTGATTCTGATTTCTTTAGCCAGAATCACAATGGATTATCTGAAATGTATCTAAATGCGGTAGAGACTCATGTTATTCCACATGGTACTTTGCTTACCGCGCCAATAGGTCCACAGACGACGCAATCGCAATTACACTGCCCTAACCCATCTGGACAAGAGGAATACCTATGTAAGAATGCTGTTCATCAACTACAGCTCAGTATTTAACACCATAGTACCCTCCAAACTCGTCATTAAGCTCGGGGTCGAGACCCTGGGTCTCGACCCCGCCCTGTGCAACTGGGTCCTGAACTTCCTGACGGGCCACCCCCCAGGTGGTGAGGGTAGGTAACAACACCTCCACCCCGCTGATCCTCAACACTGGGGCCCCACAAGGGTGCATTCTCAGCCTTCTCCTGTACTCCCTGTTCACGCATGACTGCGTGGCCATGCACGCCTCCAACTCAATCATCAAGTTTGCAGACGACACTACAGTGTTAGGCTTGATTACCAACAACGACGAGACGGCCTACAGGGAGGAGGTGAGGGCCCTCGGAGTGTGGTGTCAGGAAAATAACCTCACACTCAATGTCAACAAAACAAAGGAGATGATCGTGGACTTCAGGAAACAACAGAGAGCAGCCCCCTATCCACATCGACGGGACAGTAGTGGAGAGGGTGGAAAGTTTTAAGTTCCTTGGCGTACACATCACGGACAAAACTGAAATGGTCCACCCACACAGACAGCGTGGTGAAGAAGGCGCAGCAGCTCCTCTTCAACCTCACGAGGCTGAAGAAATTCAGCTTGTCACCAAAAACACTCAAACTTTTACAGATGCACAATCGAGAGCATCCTGTCGGGCTGTATCACCGCCTGGTACGGCAACTGCTCCGCCCACAACCGTAAGGCTCTCCAGAGGGTAGTGAGGTCTGCACAACGCATCACCGGGGGCAAATTACCTGCCCTCCAGGACACCTACACCACCCGATGTCACAGGAAGGCCAAAAAGATAATCAAGGACAACAACCACCGGAGCCACTGCCTGTTCACCCCGCTATCATCCAGAAGGCGAGGTCAGTACAGGTGCATCAAAGCTGGGACCGAGAGACAGAAAAACAGCTTCTATCTCAAGGCCATCAGACTGTTAAACAGCCATCACTAACATTGAGTGGCTGCTGCCAACATACTGACTCAACTCCAGCCACTTTAATAATGGAAACATTTATGTAATAAATGTATCACTAGCCACTTCAAAAAAATTCCACTTTATATAATGTTTACATACCCTACATTACTCATCTCATATATTGTACTCTATACCATCTACTGCATCTTGCCTATGCCGTTCAGTCATCACTCATTCATATATTTTTATGTACATATTCTTATTCATTCCTTTACACTTGTGTGTATAAGGTAGTTGTGAAATTGTTAGGTCAGATTACTTGTTATTACTGCATGGTCGGAACTAGAAGCACAAGCATTTCGCTACACTCGCATTAACATCTGCTAAGCATGTGTATGTGACAAATAACATTTGATTTGTTTGTACTCAAGTTTCCAGAACCTCTCCCTAACACACTGTAGACAGACAGAGCCTCTTCCCATACCTCCCAGTGCTACTTTCCCCTGCGCCTGCTGCAGCGCATGCCGTCCCCTAGGGCAGTGATTCGTGTAGAATGATGCGGGCTGTGCAAGAGTGATCCCGGGCCTCTCATATGGGAGACAGGGCGCGGGGGCGGGCTCATCCCTGAGCAGGTCCACACGGTGGGCTGTCACAGCCCATAATCATCACACACTCCTCCGATCAATACTACCCAGCCCCCTGACACTGTTGCCTTCCTGCCTGACAACAAACTTTCCACACCAGAGAGAGAGGGGGGAGTGAGAGAGGAGTGGAGTGATGGAGGGAGAGAGAGAGGTGAAGAGAGAAAGGAGAGAGAGGAGAGAGATGACATGGAGGTAGCAGATGGAGGTACTGTATAAGAAAAATAGAGAGCAGAGGTAAGAAAACATTGAAAATACTAGGTCCTTCGTATTATGCTTTTAAAATGTATTTTTTCATTTATCATATTGTGGCTTCTATGTAAAAAAGTACATGTACCAGCAATTACCACTACATTTCAGGACCACTGTGCAGTAATACAGCATGAATTTTGTTGACATTATCCTGGCCACTGTATTACCGGAGATTAAATCTGATGAAATTCAAATAGGTAATTTCAGCATAATGCTGACCGGGGCTTTTACATGATGTACACACTGTAGAATTCAAGAGCGTAGCAATTTTTTTTCCTCACGGTATAACACTTTCAATTTCCAAAATGAAATGAAAAGCAATGTCTATATATGAAAGATTTGATAAATGACATCCGTAGCATGGTGGAATATGATTGACCAATTTATTATCATAAACTCCGGAGAGTGAAATCTCAAACAGCTGTGCAGGAGAGAGCATAGAGTCTGACTAAGTGGATGAGATTGTATTTATTTGAGGCCTATGACATGAACGTCTGCATTTCTACATGTTCTATCTTACCACATTAGTTTAGCAGTCACTTCACATTAGAATGATTTTCTAATCTCCAGAGAGTATGATGAAATTAAATTGTTATGGTGAAATTGTAGACTATACATTTGCATCAACAATCCTTGAGTCCCGTTAAGATTTCTAACTTGGATAATATGTGGGGTTTCCAAAGGACGTTGACATTTTGCTGAGCTGAGGAAACAGAACGAAAGTGAGCAGATTTCACTGAAAGCAAAATATCTCTTAAAATAAAAATAAAAAGTGCACCCTGACTACCGTACAATTAGAGGCAACGAATCACATTAACTTTTCTTGGCCTGTACTTGAGGTAGTTTTATTTGGAATATTGGCAGGAAATATTCCATAGCATTGCCCTCTCATTTTTGCATGAAATATGAATTATATTGTAAAACGGATATAAAATCCTTGACCAGGTAATACCAAACCTCGCTTCTTATTACATGTTCCATAGACCAGGGACTACTGTGTTCCCCACAGCAGTCGTCTGGTCGAAGCAGCCTACACTGCCCTCTGAAAACAACCATGGCTATTGCAACGATGGCAGGCAGCTCACATTCCAGAGGCCCGTGCCAGCCCCCCTTGCAAAATCAATACTCCGAAGCCCCTCTTGACAAACACACAAGCGCTTCCCCGCGGTCCATCCTGCCAAACCCCTGTCAGACAGACACTATTTATGTGCTAGAATGTATTCAGCTGTATAGTTCCCCCCCTCTGTCTTGAGCCTGGTTGATAGGCCAAATGGCTCAGTTAAAGCATGGATCATAGTGCAAGTTTTACACCTCCTGTCTGTTAAATGCTTACTTGACAAACAGCCCTGCTATAGTTAGTTTATTGAAATCATAAAGCCATATAATACCACAGTGGGTTTATAAATCTAGCTCCTAAGTAAATAGGCCTACAGTATTTCACAGGCATTCGGCACATCTGGGCTCGCCATTTACCAACAGTACAGTATATACATAAAGTATATTCAGGTCTTAGTACCAGAAACAAGCAATCTTGTCTGTTTTGAGGCTATGCAGGTTATCCATGCATTAATGATTATTGCAGTGTTTGAAAACTCTGTTTTAATACATTGTGATGGGCAGATACAGATAGATGGGCAGATACAGCTCTATGTATCCACAGTCACATGTTGATAGAACTCATGCCAAATGAAAAGGCTATAATCTAGCCAAACCACCCATGAACCTATCCTTACAAACACAAACCCCATCAAACACAGTTTTGGGCATTATTATTTCCTGCTACTTCCATGTCATAGACCATAACAAACCTAACAAACCACATGATGACCACAGAGAGCACCACAGACAGAAACCTCCTCAGACTAAGGGCTCTATTAAATCCACATAACAGCGTGATTGAAATTTAAAGGCAATGTTCCCGCTTTAGCAGAGACTGCATTCATGGTAAACGCTACATAAGTTCTCTCAATTGGAAATGACCTTAAAATGTATTTTGTGAATTGAATCAGAGCACACTGACTCACCCATGTGGATGTCTAGGTAGAAGGGGTCCATGATGGGCTGCTATTGGAAGACAAACAGGATGCAGTCAGTCAGTGGCTGTTCAACAGGTCTGTACCTCTCCCTCTCGTACCCCAGCTGAAGAGGCTTTCTCAGGCTCTCTGTTCTCCCACACCACTCCACAGCTCTATGTTTCTAATCTGCTGCCTGTTCTAAAGAATGGGCTGTCCCCTGTTGCAGATCAATCTGTTGAGAGCTCCCCATTCTCAGCATTAGGAAATCCTGGCTTTCTTTCAACTCTAAAGCAATCGACAGAGAGCATTGCACGACCAAATTCCCCAACAGGACTTTCTCATGCCACGGTCACCGTCCAGGACAATGCCACAGCTTGGAGAGGTTTGTGTTCTGTTTGTTGATGTTGTTTTTAAACACCACGTCTGGCTTTTATAGGCCAACATTCAACCCCAGGATGTCATACTAATGGACGCCATAACCGTTCAGTTGACCATTCAAGTTCACACCCTGAGCAAAGAGAAAATATAATACAAGATTTTGTTGTTGTGTCCAAAAAAGAAAAAAACAAGAGATTGTGGTTTTATCACTTGTCTGGAGACTTGCCACATCTCCGACCTGCAAAAGAATTCTATAAAAAAAAATCTATTCAGCACAAGACCATTAATTTGCGCTCAAAATGGCCCATTGTACAGTACATACCATGTGTAATATTTCAATCTACAAATGAGGCAATTAACTAAATCACCTTGTCTTGGCAATGTAATGAGAAAGGAGGGATGGGTGGCTTGGCTGTGACTATAGTACCAGTGGGACTGCGAGCATCAGTTCACCAACACACATACTGCCGCACACACGCAGGACAGATGATCCTGTTAATTCCCAGCTGATTCAGAAAACCCATAATGTGACGACCAATGACAAATGATTCACATGATATCTGTAGCAGCACTACGTACCGAAGGAGACGATGAGAAAACAGTCGTGCATCTGCCAAAATGGATATTGCAGACTGTTAGTTGAATTAGTTATTTCAAACAACTTCACTGTAACGATGACGCTGGGAGTCAGGAAGCAGGTGCTGAGTTTAATAATAAACAGAGCGATACAAAACAAGAGAATAGTCTGGACATGAACACAGAATGAATACTGCCTGAAGAGTGATAGTAGGGAGTGCTAGATAAAAGGGGGAGTAATCAGGGTAGTGATGAAGTCCAGGTGTGCCTCATGATGGTGCGCAGGTGTGCTTAATGAGGGTTGCCAGGTGCATGTAATGGGTTGCCAGGACCGGTGGTTAGTTAACCGGAGACGTCAAGCACCGGAGCGGGTGTAGACATGACATTCACAAATGTTTAATCTACTAGGCATATTTTTGAAGGAGCGTTACCTGATCATGAAAACCAGATTAGATTGATTTTTTTGGGGCCAAATATGGCTTTCACAGAGTATGTTTATGTCACATTGAATGAATAACAGTGTCAGTGCCATTTATCCTAAAATGATATTCCCTTTTCTCTTCCCCATGACAGGCTGACACAGAAATGCATGAGATGATGCCATCTTTTAAATGACATCTGGGCCAGGGACATGTAGAAGCCTATTTGATATGTGGACAGCTCAAGGTTAGCTAAGGAAGGTCAATACACTCTATCACCTGACAATGTAGTACAACATGCTTCTAATGGCTATTCAAGATGGCCCTGCTATCACGTTTCAGTAGAAGACCCAGACAGTGTCGAAGTATCAAAAGTTTATTACTAGAACAGGGGGCAGGCAGCACAACAAGGGCAGGCATAGGTCAATACTCCAAGGTGGTGGGACAAGGTACAGAACTGCAGGCAGAATGGGCAAAACAAGGAACTAGAAAAAGACAGGAGCAACGGGAAAACTGCTGGTAGGCTTGACGAACACAACGAACTGGGAACAGAGAACACAGGTATAAATACACTGGGGATAATGGGGAAGATGGGCAACACCTGGTTGGGGGTGGAGACAAGCACAAAGACAGGTGAAACAGATCAGGGTGTGACATCTGCTTTATTATAGTCCTTGAAAAAGTTGTATATTTGGTAATTTTTTACGTTGCTCGACAAATCTCTGTCAATCAATCAATCAAACAATCAATCAATCAATCAAATGTTTTTATAAAGCCTTTTTTACATCAGCCAATGTCACAAAGTCCTGTACAGAAACCCAGCTTAAAACCCCAAACAGCAAGCAATGCAGATGTAGAAGCACTGTGTCTAGGAAAAACTCCCTAGAAAGGCCAGAACCTAGGAAGAAACCTAGAGAGGAACCAGGCTCTGAGGGGTGGCCAGTCCTCTTCTGACTGTGCCGGGTGGAGATTATAACAGAACAGGGCCAAGATGCTCAAACGTTCATAGATGACCAGCAGGGTCAGATAATAATAATCACAGTGGTTGTAGAGGGTGCAATAGGAGAGCACCTCAGGAGTAAATATCAATATCAATATTGACCTTTCATAGCCGATCATTCAGAGTTAGAGACAGCAGGTGCGGTAGAGAGCTAGTCCAAAACACCAGGTCTGGGACAAGGTAGCATGTCCAGTGAACAGGTCAGGGTTCAATAGCCGCAGGCAGAACAGTTGAAACTGGGGCAGCAGCAGGACCAGGTGGACTGGGGACAGCACAGAGTCATCTGGCAAGGTAGTCCTGAGGCATGGTCCTAGGGCTCAGGTCCTCCGAGAGAGAGAGAATGAGAGAAAGAAAAAAAGAGAGAATTAGAGGGAGCATACTTAAATTTACACAGGACACCGGATGAGACAGGAGAAATACAGACTGACCCTAGACCCCCGACACAAACTATTGCAGCATAAATACTGGAGGCTGAGACAGGAGCGGTCGGGAGACACTGTGGCCCTGTCTGACGATACCCCCGGACAGGGCCAAACAGGCAGGATATAACCCCACCACTTTGCCAAAGCACAGCCACCACTAGAGGGATATCTTCAACCACCAACCGACTACCCTGAGACAAGGCCGAGTATAGCCCACGAAGATCTCCCCCACACCACAAACCCGAGGGGGGCGCCAACCCGGACCTGAAGATCACGTCAGTGGCTCAACCCACTCAAGTGGAGCATGGAAGAGCACCAGTAAGCCAGTGACTCAGGCCCCGTAATAGGGTTAGAGGCAGAGAATCCCAGTGGAGAGAGGGGAACCGGCCAGGCAGAGACAGCAAGGGCGGTTTGTCACTCAAGTGCCTTTCCATTCCCCTTCACACCCCTGGGCCAGACTACACTCAATCATAGGACCTACTGAAGAGATGAGTCTTCAATAAAGACTTAAAGGTCGAGACCAAGTCTGCGTCTCTCACATGGATAGGCAGACCATTCCATAAAAATTGAGCTCTATAGGAGAAAGCCCTGCCTCAAGCTGTTTGCTTAGCAATTATAGGGACAGTAAGGAGGCATGCGTCTTGTGACTGTAGCGTACGTGTAGGTATGTGTAGCAGGACCAAATCGGAAAGATAGGTAGGAGCAAGCCCATGTAATACTTTGTAGGTTAGGAGTAAAACCTTGAACTCAGCCCTAGCCTTAACAGGAAGCCAGTGTAGAGAGGCTAGCACTGGAGTAATATGATAACATTTTGGGGTTCTAGTCAAGATTATAGCAGGAGTGTTTAGCTAATTTAGAAGTGAAAAAGCATGGATTAATTTTTCTGCATCATTTTTGCACAGAAGGTTTCTGATGTATGCAATGTTAGGAAGATGGAAAAAATCTGTCCTTGAAATATTCTTGATATGCTCGTCAAAAGACAGATCAGGGTCCAGAGTAAAGCCGAGGTCCTTCACAGTTTTATTTGAGATGATTGTACAACCATCAAGATTAATTGCCAGATCCAACAGAAGATCTCTTTATTTCTTGAGACCTAGAGTTTCCATCTCTGTTTTGTCCGAGTTTAAAAGTAAAATATTTGCCGCCATTCTCTTCCTTATGTCTGAAAATCAGGCTTCCAGGGAGGGCAATTTTGGGGCTTCACCTTGTTTCATCGAAATGTACAGCTGTGTATCATCAGTGTAGCAGTGAAAGTTAACATTATGTTTCCGAATGACATCACCAAGAGGTAAAATATATAGTGAAAACAATAGTGGACCTAAAACGGAACCTTGAGGAACACCGACATTTACAGTTGATTTGTCATTAAACAAACCATCCACAGAGACAAACTGATATCTTTCTGACATATAAGATCTAAACCACGCCAGAACTTGTCTGTGTAGACCAATTTTGATTTCCAATCTCTCCAAAAGAATGTGGTGATCGAAGGTATCAAAAACAGCACTAAGGTCTAGGAGCACGATGACAGATGCAGTGCCTTGGTCTGACGCCATTAAAGGTAATTTACCACCTTCACGAGTGCAGCCTCAGTGCTATGATGGGGTCATAGACATAGGATTAAAAAACTTGAGTGTCTCCCTTGATCCTAGGTCCTGGCAGTGTTGTGCAGACTCTGAGACAACTGAGCTTTGGAGAAATACGCAGATTTAAAGAGGAGTCCGTTATTTGCTTTAAAATGATCATGATCTTTTCGTCAAAGAAGTTCATGAATGTATCACTGCTGCCATCCTCTCTTAGGGAATGCTGCTTTTTAATTAGCTTTATGACAGTATCAGAAATAAACTTTTAAGTTAAGTTGTAAAAATAGGATGATCGAGCAGCAGTGAGGGCTCTTCTATACTGCAAGGTACTGTCTTTCCAAGCTAGTCAGAAGACTTCCAGTTTGGTACACTGTAGCCACTTGAAAAATCCAATTTTCTCTGAGTCATGCCAATGTCATGCCTTTGTAAATGTTTTCCTCTTTCAAAAAGCTCCATCATTACAGTAATGGACCCATAAGTCTATAAAATACCACCAAAGCTTCAATGTAAAACTATTACTTTCATGCACTTACTGTAGAAACAACCTATGATAACCTTTGTAATTTCTCTGTAACACACTACTCTGAACCAAAATATGAATGCAACATGTAAAGTGTTAGTCCTATGTTTCATGAGCTGAAATTAAAGTTCCCAGACATTTTCCATACGCACAAAAATGTTGTGCACAAATTTGTTTACATCCCTGTTAGTGAGCATTTCTCCTTTGCCAAGATAATCCATCCACCTAACAGTTGTGGCATATGAAGAAGCTGATTAAACAGCAAGATCATTACACAGGTGCACCTTGTGCTGGGGGAAATAAAAGGCCACAAAATGTCACCGCTATCACCTCATGTTTTAGCATGATAATGCACAGCCCCATGTCGCAAGGATCTGTACACAATTCCTGGAAGCTGAAAATGACCCAATTCTTCCATGGCCTGCATACTCACGAGATGTCACCCATTGAGCATGTTTGGGATGCTCTGGATCAACGTGTACGAAAGTGTGTTCCAGTTCCTGCCAAAATCCAGCAACTTCGCACAGCTATTTTTTATTTATTTCACCTTTATTTAACCAGGTAGGCCAGTTGAGAACAAGTTCTAATTTACAATTGCGACCTGGCCAAGATAAATCAAAGCAGTGCAAAGCAGTACAAAAACAACAACACAGAGTTACACATGGGATAAACAAACGTACAGTCAATAACAAAATAGAAAAATCTATGAACAGTGTGTGCAAATGTAGTAAGATTAGGGAGGTAAGGCAATAAATAAAGACTTATAGATGACCTGGAGCCAGTGGGTTTGGCGACAAATATGTAGTGAGTGCCAGCCAACAAGAGCATACAGTCAGTTTTAAAGGGGTATGTTTGGCAGCATGAGTGAAGGAGGCTTTGGTGCGAAATAATAATTTTAGATTGGAAATGCTTAATGTGAGTCTGGAAGGAGAGTTTACAGTCTAACCAGACACCTAGGTGTTTGTAGTTGTCCACAGATTCTAAGTCAGAACCGTCCAGAGTAGTGATGTTAGTCGGGTGGGCGAGTGCGGGCAGCAATCGGTTGAAGAGCATGCATTTAGTTTAACTAGCATTTAAGAGCAGTTGGAGGCCACGGAAGGAGTGTTGTATGGCATTGAAACTCATTTGGAGGTTTGTTGACAGGGATAAGTGTCCCGCTAGCAGAACAACTTCCGGTGAAACTGGAGGGCGCGTAAATCAAATAAATAATCATAAATATTATGGACTTTAAACATTTAGGTATATATAAGTGTCTTATATTGGCTGAAAGCTTAAAGTATTCTTAATCTAACTGCACTGTCCGATTTAGCTGAAGTGTTAGCTGAAGTGGTCCATCAGTCAATTTCTTGGGCTACTATACTTATTTTTCCAATTGGCCTGGACCCTTTTACTACACGGATACCTGCTGATCCATCACGACTGGTCTGCCGACGTAACCGCACGAGGGGGCTACAACAGACTTATTCAATCGCGACGTCCCTCTAAGGCCCATCTGCTAGCCTGCTAGCCCCGGCCCACTAGCTGTCTAATTCGCCGTGTCTCCAGCCCGTCCAGCTACTCATTGGACCCTATGATCACTCGGCTACGGATGTCTCTCCCTAATGTCAATATGCCTTGTACATTGCTGTTTTGGTTCGTGATTGTTGTCTTATTTCACTGTAGAGCCTCCAGCCCTGCTCAATATGCCTCAGCTAACCCTCTTGTCCCACCTCCCACACATGCGGTGACCTCACCTGGTTTAATTGATGTCTCTAGAGACAATACCTCTCTCATCGTCACTCAATGCCTAGGTTTACCTCCACTGTATTCACATCCTACCATAACTTTGTCTGTACATTATGCATTGAATCTATTATATCGTGCCCAGAAACCTGCTCCTTTTACTCTCTGTTCCGAACGTACTAGACAACTAGTCATCTATTATATTATGGATATAATTTGGAATTTATTTCGCCATTGTCGTGACCGCTATTTCCGGTGGATTTCTGAACATAAAGTGACAAACAAACGGAGGTATTTTGGGTATAAAAATAATCTTTATGGAACAAAAGGAACATTTGCTGTCTAACTGGGAGTCTCGTCAGTGAAAACATCCGAAGATCATCAAAGGTAAACGGTTAATTTGATTGCTTTTCTGATTTTCGTGACCAAGCTTCCTGCTGCTAGCTGGACATAATGCTATGCTAGGCTATCGATAAACTTACACAAACGCTTGTCTTGCTATCGCTGTAAAGCATAATTTCAAAATCTGAGATGACAGGGTGATTAACAAAAGGCTAAGCTGTGTTTCGCTATATTTCACTTGTGATTTCATGAATATGAATATTTTTTAGTAAGATTATTTGACCGTTGCACTATGCTAATTAGTGTAGTTGCTGACAATTCTCCCAGATCCGGGATGGGTAGTTCCAAGAGGTTTTAACAGGGGCTGAGAGTCTTTAGGTGCCTTCTGGCAAATTCCAAGCGGGCTGTCATGTGTCTTTTACTGAGGAGTGGCTGCCGTCCGACCACTCTACCATAAAGGCCTTATTGGTGGAGTGCTGCAGAGATGGTTATCCTTCTGGAAGGTTCTCCCATCTCCACAGAGGAACTCTTGAGCTCTGTCAGAGTGACCATCGGGTTCTTGGTCACCTCCCTGACCAAGGCCCTTCTTCCCCAATTGCTCAGTTTGGCTGGCCGGACAGCGCTAGGAAGTGTCTTGGTGGTTGCAAACCTCTTCCATTTAAGAATGATGGAGGTGACTGTGTTCTTGGGCACCTTCAATACTACAGAAATCTTTTGGTACCCGTTCCTACATCTGTGCCTCGACACAATGCTGCCTCGGAGCTCTACGGACAATTCCTTTGATCTAATGGCTTGGTTTTTGCTCTGGCATCCACTGTCAACTGTGGGACCTTATATAGACAGTTGTGTGCCTTCCAAATGATGTCCAATGAATTGAATTTACCACAGGTGGACTCCAATCAAGTTGTAGAAACATCTTGTTACGTACGCCTCTTGGAGGAGGGACCCAACACCCAGCTACATCTCAACTCCCCATGGAGTGAAAAAGTATGTGATCG
This sequence comes from Oncorhynchus clarkii lewisi, assembly GCF_045791955.1. Taxonomy (NCBI): domain Eukaryota; kingdom Metazoa; phylum Chordata; class Actinopteri; order Salmoniformes; family Salmonidae; genus Oncorhynchus; species Oncorhynchus clarkii. Next base: position 33,034,304 of record NC_092151.1, on the reverse strand, counting down.
TAGGTGTGGGGAAGGATGACAGAGGCAGAGAAAAATACAGTTTACAGGGAATTTATTGTTCCTTAACACGGTACTGTGGGGAAAAGGGTCTGGATGGAACCAAAGCAAAGAAAGTAAAAATTAAGGAGTCCCCTCTCCTACCTTGCCTGCCTTCCCACTTCTTATCTAACCTTTAGCACCACCTGGCGCGCTAACCAAAATACACGGGGTGGTCCACCCAGGTCTTACCTAGTGTGCGTAGACAGATGAAATACTACGGGTTATGTATGCCCTCAGGCCTCTTGCCTAAACACTCCAAGGGTGCGTTCCCCTTCCCCTCCTGGGAACAAATTAAACAGAATACCTTACCAATAATTTACGTGAACAATTTCAATTAACCAAAACATTAAGCCCTATTGGCATACACGTACCTCTGAAGGAGCGGCTACAAAATAATATCAGCAAAACTTTCACTGACCAACAACCAACACAGGACATAAAAAGAAGCTCTCCCCCCGAGATGAAGGAACACTGGCTTTTATCAAGCTGGAGAAGGAGTTGGTAATTGAAGAGACAGCTGTTTCCCCAGACAAGAGGGAGGTGTCAGAGCTCCAATCAGCGATGGGGCCGACCAATCAGCTGCTTTAGGATACCAGAAAGCCATTTCCTGAAATACACACACATACAAACCCATAACACAGAAACTGGGGAACGTAACACATCTCAAGGATGATCAATGGAAACAGGATGAACCTAAGCTCAATTTTGAGGGTCTGAATACTTATGTAAATAAGGTATTTATTTGTAATACATTTGCAAAAATTCGAAAAACCTGTTTTTACTTTGCCATTATGGCATATTGTGTGTAGATTGCTGAGGAGGTTTTTATTTAATTCATTTTAGAATAAGGTTGTAACGTAACAAATTGTGGAAAAGGTCAAGGGGTCTGAATACTTTCCAAAGGCACTGTAACTAGGAATAAATTGACTAGGCAATAGGATAGATAATAAACAGTAACAGCAGCGTATGTGATGAGTCAAAAAAGTTAGTGCACAAAGGGTCAATGCAGACAGTCAAGGTAGCTATTTGGTTAACTATTTAAGTAACTATTTAGCAGTCTTGGGGAAGAAGCTGTTCGGGGTTCTGTTAGTTCCAGACTTGCGGCAGCAGAGAAAACCGTCTATGACTTGGGTGACTGGAGTCTTTTTAGGGTCTACCTCTGACACTGCCTGGTATAGAGGTCCTGGATGGCAGGAGGCTTGGCCCCAGTTATGTTCTGGGCCATCTGCATTACCCTCTGTAGCGCCTTTTGTTCGGAACCCAACCAGTTGCAATACCACATTTTGATGCAGCCAGTCAAGATGTTCTCAATGGTGCAGCTGTAGAACTTTTTGAGGACCTGAGGGCCCATGCCAAATCTTCTCAGCCTCCCAAGGGGGAAGAGGCGTTGTCTTGCCCTCTTCACAACTGTGCTGGTTTTTGTGGACGATGATAGATCCTTAGTGATGTGGACACAGAGGAACTTGAAGCTGTCGACCCACTCCTCTACAGCCTCGTCGATGAGAATGGGAGTGTGCTCGGCCCTCTGTTTCCTGTAGTCCACGATCAGCTCCTTTGCCTTGCTGACGATGAGGGAGATGTTGTTCTCCTGTCACCACACTGCCAGGTCTCTGAACTATAGGTTGTCTCATTGTTGTTGGTGATTGTGAGTACCACCATCATGTCATCAGCAAACTTAATGATGGTGTTGGAGTCTTGCGCAGACACTCAGTCATGGGTGAACAGGGAGTACAGCAGGGGACTAAGCACAAGCCCCTGAGGGGCCCCGTGTTGAGGATCAGTGAGGCATACGTGTTGTTGCCTACCCTTACCACCTGGGGGCGGCTTGTCAGGAAGTCCAGGATCTGGTTGCAGAGGGAGGTGTTTCGTCCCAGGGTCCTTATTTTAGTGATGAGCTTGGAGGGCACTATGGAGTTGAAAGCTGAGCTGTAGTCAATAAACAGCATTCTCACATACTGTAGGTGTTCCTGTTGTCCAGCTGGGAGAGGGCAGTGTGGAGTACAATAGAGATTGCGTCATCTATGGATCTGTTGGGGCGGTATGCAAATTGGAGTGGGTCCAGGGTGACTTGGATGATTGTGTTGATGTGAGCCATGACCAGCCTTTTAAAGCATTTCATGGCTACAGTTGTGAGTGCTACGGGGCAATACTCATTTAGACAGGTTACTGTGGCATTCTTGGGCACACAGACTATGGTTATCTGCTTGAAACATGTAGGTATAACAGACTGGGTCAGTGAGGGGACAAATGTTAGTGTAGACATTTGCCAGCTAGTCAGCTCTGTCCTTGTAATCTGTCTGGGCCTGCAGCCTTGTGAATGTTAACTTCTTTGGCATAGGGGGCATCATTTTCACTTTTGGATGAATAGAGTGAACTGCCTCCTACTCAGTCCCAGATGCTAATATCTGCATATTATTATTAGTATTAGATAGAAAACACTCTGAGGTTTCTAAAACTATTTGAATGATGTCTGTGAGTATAACAGAACTCATATGGCAGGCAAACACCTGAGAAAGAATCCAAACAGGAAGTGGTAAATCTGAGATTTGTAGTTTTTGAACTCACCCCTATCAAATACGGAGTGGGATATGGGTTATTTTGCACTTCCTAAGGCTTCCACTAGATGTCAACCATCTTTAGAACGTTGTTTCAGGCTGCTCCTGTGAAGGGGGGCCGGATGAGAGCTGTTTGACTAAGGGGTCTGCCAGCAGCCTCATTCTCAGTCATGCGCTTTCACTTGAGAGGTATCTCTCATTCCATTGCTTTTCTACAGACAATGGAATTCTCCAGTTGGAACATTATTTAACTTTTATGATAAAAACATCCTAAAGATTGATTCTATACTTAGTTTAACAAGTTTTTTCGACTTGTAATATAACTTTTTGAACTTTTCGTCCGACTGGACCAGAATGCGCTTTTGGATTTGTTTACCAAATGCCCTAACAAATGAAACTATTTGGACATAAATGGACATAAATGATGGACATTATCGAACAAAACAAGCATTTATTGTGGAACTGCGATTCCTGGGAGTGCATTCTGACGAAGATCATCAAAGGTAAGTGAATATTTATAATGCTATTTATGAATAATGTTGACTATCCAACATGGCGGATACTTCTCTGGCTAGTTTGGGCTCTGAGCACCGTTCTCAGATTATGCTTTTTCCGCAAAGTTTTTTTGAAATCTGACACAGCGGTTGCATTAAGGAGAAGTGTATCTAAAGTTCCATGCATAACACTTGAATTTTGATCAACATTTATTATGAGTATTTCTGTGAATTCATGTGGCTCTCTGCAATATCACTGAATGTTTTGGAACTACTGAACTTAACACGCCAATGTAAAATAAGATTTTTGGATATAAATATGAACTTTACCAAACAAAACATACTTGTATTGTGTAACATGAAGTCCTATGAGTGTCATCTGATGAAGATCATCAAAGGTTAGTGATTCATTTTATCTCTATTTGTGCTTTTTGACTCCTCTCTTTGGCTGGAGAAATTGGTTTTTCTGTGAGTTGGTGGTGACCTAACATAATCGTTTGTGGAGCTTTCGCTGTAAAGCATTTTTGAAATCAGACAATGTGGCTGGATTAACGAGAATGTTATCTTTAAAATGGTGCCTAATACTTGTATGTTTGAGAAATGTTATTTATGAGATTTCTGTTGATTTGTATTTGGCGCCCTGCAATTTCATTGGCTGTTGGCGAGGCGGAACCCCAGTCCTATACAGGTTAACCTGTTTAAAGGTCTTACTCAGATCGGTTTGGAGAGCGTGATCACACAGTTGGTGCTCTCATACTTTTTCAATAAACGTTAATCAAATACCACCACCAACTGTTTCCTTGTTGGGAATCAATGGGCACATGGGCATTTGCTCTGAGTTGCCATCTTAGAGCATCAGCAATGAGAAAACAGTTGGTGGTTGTATTTGATTAACTTTTATTGAAAAAGTATGGATTTCAGCAAACAAAGAAAGGCACGCAACTACAAAAGACAAATGTATTGTAGGTACAAGGTGGACGTAGGACTGTTGCGGTGACATATTGCCATCACACCAGCTGTCATGAGTCAAGATCACAGTCAAATTCCATGTGAGCATAATATCCTTTCATGCACTCTGGACATACGTTGGTAGTACCTAACATGCTAACGACTGTGAGGTTGCTAATGGCCTGGTACTCAACACTCTATTGTCCCTCTAACCACTCTGACATCAATGCAAATGCAATCTAAAATCACATCAAACACTTATCAAAACAGTGTCACGCTTTTAAAAGTCACCTCACTGCTATGATCAATTTGACGATTAATTAAAAACACTTCTATGCATATTAGAGCCCAAGCCTGAAAAAAAGGAATTAAAATTGTGATTGTGCCTTTATACAATACACAGCCTACCGTATATTCCACGTGGCAGAAAAACATGAAACAAAACTGATTTAAGATGTCTTTGGTACATATTTTGTCTAGATTGTGGACTGTATTTTTATACATACTGGATGGACAGGTTACCTTATGCTACCCTCCAAAATGTCTATCTGTGAGTCTAGGAGATTATGTATAGCCATAGGCGATGCTGTTGGTTCATTGGTTGTGCAGGGCGGCTTATAGTTAGCCTAGAATTAGTGAATTTGTATTTGATTTTGAATAGCTTAGTTATAGGGAATGTTTGTATTTTCATAATTAATTGGGTAGCACATTACCTTTAGCTATACAGAACACTATCTCACCACCATGGGTTTCCATTTCCTCCTCGCTCTCTTTAATTCCTTTCTCGAGCGCGCAGACAGGCTGTCAACAGTTTAGTAAAAATATGTTTTGTTGCGAAAACATGTTACTATGGATGTTTCCGAACAGATTTCACTTGGTTCCAGAAAGCTTAAATTCTTGTTAATCTAACTGCACTGTCCAATTTACAGTAGCTATTACAGTGAAAAAATGCCATGCTATTGTTTGAGGAGATTGCATAACACCAAAAAACGTATGACGGCAACTGGTTTGATATGTTCACCTCTGATGGTAAATAATGTACTTACATTCAGTAATCTTGCTCTGATTTGTAATCCTGAGGGTCCCAGAGATAAAATGTAGCATAGATTTGTTTGATAAAATACATTTTTATATTCAAATGTAGGAACTGGGTTCTATAGTTTGAACCCCTGTTGTCTCTGGCTCCACACACACCTCGCCCAGCCATCTAGATGTGTGAAAGTTATTGTATAAGCTAGAGGTCGACCGATTAATCGGAATGGCCGATTAATTAGGGCTGATTTCAAGTTTTCATAACAATCGGAAATCGGTATTTATTTTGTTATATATATATTTTTTATACCTTTTATGTAACTAGGCAAGTCAGTTAAGAACACATTCTTATTTTCAATGACTGCCTAGGAACTGTGGGTTAACTGCCTTGTTCAGGGGCAGAACGACAGATTTTCACCTTGTCAGTTCAGGGGATCCAATCTTGCAACCGCACAGTTAACTAGTCCAACGCTTTAACCATTGCACTCCACGAGTAGCCTGCCTGTTACGCGAATGCAGTAGAGGCCAAAGTAAATTGCTAGCTAGCATTAAACTTATCTTATAAAAACAATCAATCATAATCACTAGTTATAACTACTAATCTAGTTTAGCAGGCAATATTAACCAGGTGAAATTGTGTCATTTCTCTTGCGTTCATTGCACGCAGAGTCAGGGTATATGCAACAGTTTGGGCTGCCTGGCTCATTGCAAACTAATTTGCCAGAATTTTACGTAATTATGTCATACATTGAAGGTTGTGCAATGTAACAAGAATATTTAGACTTAGGGATGCCACCCGTTAGATAAAATACAGAAAGGTTCCGTATTTCACTGAAATAATAAACGTTTTGTTTTGTTTCCAGATTCGATCATATTAATGACCAAAGGCTCGTATTTCTGTGTGTTATTATGTTATAATTAAGTCTGATTTGATAGAGCAGTCTGACTGAGCAGCAGCAGGCCCGTAATCATTAATTCAAACAGCACTTTTGTGCGTTTTTCCAGCAGCTCTTCGCAAGCACAGCGCTGTTTATGACTTCAAGCCTATCAGCCTAATGGCTGGTGTAACCAATTTGAAATGGCTAGCTAGTTAGCTGGGTGTGCGCTAATACTGTTTCAAACGTCACTCGCTTTTAGATTTGGAGTAGTTATTCCTCTTGCGCTGCAAGGGCCGCGGCTTTTGTGGAGCGATGGGTAACGATGCTTCGAGTGTGGCTGTTGTCGATGTGTTCCTGGTTCGAGCCCAGGTAAGGGCGAGGAGGGGGACGGAAGCTATACTGTTACACTGGCAATACTATAGTGCCTATAAGAACATCCAATAGTCAAATATATATGTAATACAAATGGTATAGAAAGAAATAGTCCTATAAATACTATATTAGCTACAACCTAAAACCTCTTACCTTGGAATATTGAAGTCTCATGTTAAAAGGAACCACCAACTTTCATATGTTCTCATGTTCTGAGCAAGGAACTTAAAAGTTAGCTTTTTTACATGGCACATATTACTTTCTTCTCCAACACTTTGTTTTTGAATTATTTAAACCAAATTGAACATGTTTCATTATTTATTTGAGGCTAAATTGATTTTATTGATGTTTTATATTAAGTTAAAATAAGTGTTAATTCAGTATTGTTGTAATTGTCATTATTACAAAAAAAATAAAAATAGTCAGATTAATCGGTATCGGCTTTTTTGATCCTCCAATAATCGGTATCGGTATCGGCGTTGAAAAATCATAATCGGTCGACCTCTAGTATAAGCTAATGATCCATCATGTATGACATTCCTGGGAGTGTGTAAACTTACATTTTGTATTACCATAACATTTTTGTATGTTCTCTATAGTTATGTACTTGAAAATGTATCAATCGACCAATTCTACACATTTGGACAGACTATTGTACAAAATATTGTCCAATACTATTGCAATGCTTCACTGGATCAATCTGAAATGTTGCACACACACACTGCTGCCATCTAGTGGCCAAACTCTAAATAGCTCCTAAACTGCAATGTCACATTATGGCCTTTCTCTTGCATCTCAAAGATGATGACATTACATTTATTTTTGAAAATGCATGTTTTTTTTATATAGACTTTTCATTTCACATTTCCACAAACTTCAAAGTGTTTCCTTTCTAATTGTACCAAGAATATGCATATCCTTGCTTCAGGATCTGAGTTACAGGCAGTCAGATTTGAGTATGTCATTTTAGGCGAAAATGGAAAAAAAGGGACTTATAAGCATGTCTTGTCAGCTAAATGAACAAGCCTACAGCCTATGGCATGGATCATAGCCAGACAACATAGGTCTACAGTAGGCCAACTCATATTATTTTCACCTGAAATACATTTTCTTCATATCAAAATGTTTCTTTAGACCTGTGTAAAGAACATAATGGACTTATTTAGAAGGTGTACATTAAATTGCTTTAAAAAAATACTTTTTAAAATGTAGCTGTACCAAAGGGGTGCATCAGCGGCTTATATGTGTGGAGGCCCGGTGATGCTAAACGTGTTTATGTTAATTCATGGTCAATTTCCGTGAGACCGTCAGTCTTTTGCATGACAATAACCAGCTGACAAAATTTCATGACAACCACAGCCCTAGGTGGGCTTTTCATGATTCAAATATTTTAAGTATTCACCTTCACCATGGAGTGGAGTTTAGTTCGCTAGTGGCATCCTATGAGTGATGTGCATAAACACTTCCATACATGACCCCGCCCACTTCACGGCTTTCAGTCTGACCTGGAGATTGAGACCTCTTCACACTAGCACAGGGTCAATATTTCCTTCCTGACTCAGCCGGCAGACATTGGGCTGGGTGGGACCAAACAGCTAGGGACTCCCAATGGCTGAGTCAGAGAGAACGATAAAGGGACGAGAGAGAGAGAGAGAGCGCAGGGTTGGCCTCTTGCATGTCTGTCACATGAGAGGCAGCAGGGCGGTGTGAGGGTCAGTTCTGAGCCGCCCCGTCTTGCTTTGATTAAAACCTCAGGGCCGCAGGGGAACCTGATCAGCGCTCAGGGGCCCCTCAGGACACACACCACATGTGCCTCGAGGGAGGGAGCACAGGGGTGACATTTGAAACTGTTTAAACAAATCACTAGAAAATATCAGTCACTGAGGATCTTGTGGGAGACACTGTTGGTTTGTTCCCCCGCTGCAGAGGCATTTCTCTCCCCATGAGGCCTTTGGGACCGTTAACAGGAAATAAATTAGCAGTGATTTACAATTTGGGGAAAAAGAGAGAGTAATTTTTATTTAAATTTCCCATATTTCCCAATGAGAGGCAAACTACCTTACTTGCAGCTTTCAAAAACTCAGGCAAATTATGGCAATCATGTGTCACAGGCAATTAAGCTGAATGCCTCTAATAACCCATTGGCTGACTGTGACCTCTAACCTCTATGTGAGTGCATGGCGGCTGTGTGGAGCTATGTCCAGCAAATATTCTCGTGAAAAACCCAGATGGTCAGATGAAATAAAAATGTCTGGCATTTTGGCGCACATTAAAGGCATGATGCTGGTGTTTTATTTCATCGGGGCCTTGCGGCATGAATGTGCTCACCTAGACTTTCTTGTGTGTTGTATGAGGGTTGTGGCAATAAAAAAATGTTTCCTTCTTGTTTGTATTTTATTCATTTTTTACAACATGGAGAGTCAGCTGGACTCATCCAGCCGCTGGATGTTTAAGGAAGACAACATGGTGGGCCTTGTGACAGAGCTAGGCCTGCTCCGCTCCACCAGTGAGGCAGAGGCTGCATTGCTATAAAAAAAAAAAACACACATCTGTTTTCACTCAAAACAATCAGCGCTCCAGCACTGCAGGCAGCTTGGGCCTGTTATTAAAGACTTTTGGGGGCCTGTTGAGGGACGGTCGGGACAAGCAGATTTATTCCCTCTTTGCTGAGTGGACGCGGATTGAGTCAGATGTATACGGACATGGAATTTCAATCAGTCATCCCTGCCAGGACACCTACCCAGAAGGACAGCTAAATCCACCCGTCTTCAGCTACATGATGGAACTGGGCTTCGCATTCCTCATTATCAACTAGGTCTCCATCTTACACTGCTCTGAATAGGCCTGTAGCCTGAATCTGTATTAAAAACAGTTGGATTTGCGTACAGTTAATATTTAGCATTTTATTGCCAAGGCAGCAGCTACTCTTCCTGGGTTCCAAACAGGAGACAAAACAACAAATAATATAGATAGTATACAGTACCAGTCAAACGTTTGGAAACCTACTCATTCTAGGGTTTTTCTTTATTTTTACTATTTTCTACATTGTAAAATAATAGTGAAGACATCAAAACTATGAAAAAACACTTATGGAATCATGTAGTAACCAGAAAAGTGTGAAACAAATCAAAATATATTTTATATTTGAGATTCTTCAAAGAAGCCACCCTTTGCCCTTATACAACACACTCTCTTGTGTGTTGTATAAGGGCTGGGGGGAGAAAAGTCTGTTTCCTTCTTGTTTGTATTTGATTTATTTTTTACAAAATGGAGAGTCAGCGTTGTACGCTCTTGGCATTCTCGCAACCAGCATCATGGTGGAGCAGGTTGAGAGCTTCAGGTTCCTTGGTGTCCACATCACCAACAAACTAACATGGTCTAAGCATACCAATACAATCGTGAAGAGGGCACGACTAAACCTATTCCCCCTCAGGAGACTGACAAGATTTGTCATGGGTCCTCAGATCCTCAAAAGGTTCTACAGCTGCAACATCGAGAGCCTGACTGGTTGCATCACTGCCTGGTATGGCAACTGCTAGGCCTCTGACACAAGGCACTACAGAGGGTAGTGCGTACGGCCCACTACATCACTGGGGCCAAGCTTCCTGCCATCCAGGACCTCTATACCAGGCGGTGTCAGAGGAAGTTCCTAAAAATTGTCAAAGACTCCAGCCACCGTAGTCATAGACTGTTCTCTCTGCTACCGCACGGCAAGCGGTACCGGAGCGCCAAGTCTAGGTCCAAGAGGCTCAAGAACAGCTCAAATAAGCAGAGAAACGACTGTCCATCATTACTTTAAGACATGAAGTTCAGTCAGTCGCAAAAACCATCAAGCGCTATGATGAAACTGGCACTCATGAGGACCACCACAGGAATGGAAGACCCGGAGTTACCTCTGCAGCAGAGAATAAGTTCATTAGAGTTAACTGCACCTCAAATTGCAGACAAAATAAATGCTTCACAGAGTTCAAGTAACAGATACATCTCAACATCAACTGTTCAGACGAGACAGCGTGAATCAGGCCTTCATGGTCAAAATGCTACAAAGAAACCACAACTAAAGGACACCAATAATAATAAGGGACTTGCTTGGACCAAGAAACACGAGCAATGGATGTTAGACTGGTGGAAATCTGTCCTTTGGTCTGATGAGTCCAAATTTGAGATTCTTGGTTCCAACCACCGTGTCTTTGTCAGACAGAGTGTAGGTGAATGGATGATCTCCACATGTGTGGTTCCCACTGTGAAGCATGGAGGAGGAGGTGTGTGGGTGCTTTGCTGGTGACACTGTCAGTGATTTATTTAGAATTCAAGGCACACTTAACCAGCATGGCTACCACAGCATTCGGCAGCATTACGCCATCCCATCTGGTTTGCGCTTAGTGGGACTATCATTTGTTTTTCAACAGGACAATGACCCAAAACACACCTCCAGGCTGTGTAAGGGCTATTTGACCAAGGAGAGTGATGGAGTGCTGCATCAGATAACCTCGCCTCCACAATCACCCGACCTCAACCCAATTGAGATGGTTTGGGATGAGTTGGACCGCAGAGTGAAGGTAAAGTAGCCAACAAGTGCTCAGCAATATCAGAAATATATAGGGTCAATATAAATAAAATAATATACAGTATATACAAGAACAATATCAATAACAATATCAGTGATAGATGAGGTAGTTTTTGCATACAATCAGGGTTAAAGTGGCTGAGCTGCGGGATAAAAAAAATATTGTAGCAGCAACGTATGTGTTAGGAGAGAGTCATTAGAATATAGGCACTGCAGAGAGTGCTGATGACTGGTCCGTCCCAACCACGCATGAACAAGGGAATAAATATTCGGAGAGCCTGTTTCTGTCCTGCCCTTGTCTTTAATATAGGGCATGTGATGTCCATAGCCCCTTCGTCGCAAAACTTCTCAAAACATAAGTTTGTCTAACTGTGTCCAGTCCAGGTGGTGCTTGTACAGGCAGACCATCTATAGACGGACGGATGTCAGCGTTGCGCAGCAGCTGAAACCTAGTCCTGACTGAGTCCAAACGCTCCTTGTCGACAACAACACCAGGCTCCAGAGCATTGAAGCTGGAAAACAGGAAATAACTAAAATAATTAAGACATTACAACCTTGCACAACATAAATTCACCTCCAAGTTTAGATAAGAAGAATAACCTCATTAAATGCAATGAAAATGATATTCACCCAAAGTGCTGGTACTGCTTGAACTGTAGCAACTTCCTGAAGTACGCAGTCAGGTGTTGTTGCCAGCCATAGCGTTCCACCAGCACCATACCATCCTCCAGTCCAACCAGCTGTGAGATGTTGACCCCTGTCACAGTGCTGTCCTTCACAACACCAGCAATCTCAGACAAAGTGTTCACTCTGGCCTTTCTGAAACGTTGCTTGATAAGGCCGAAGCACAAGTCGGGGGAAAACTTGGTGTGGCCTGTGATAAGGAAGTGAAGGTCCAGACTGTGATGGAGCTTGTGCATGGTCCGCCAGGCACAATACCAGAGCACAAACTGTTTTGGCCACTGCAGTTATCACAATTCAGATCCACACGTGTTTCCCCAACTCCATAGTTGGTGAAGAAATGGTGCATGTAGTTGACTACACTGCTGCCTTTGCTGGATGATATGCCTTCATCAATCAAGTAGTTGACTTGATGTGGTATTCCTTCACAGCAGACACCAAACAAGCCACACTTGCGAGGAGTTAAAAAGTAGATGGGACCTGGCCAGTGGTGGAAAAAGTACCCAATTGTCATACAGTAAAGATACCTTTGTAGAAAATGGCTCAAGTAAAAGTAAAAGTCACCCAGAGAAATACTACTTGAGTAAAAGTCTAAAGGTATTTGGTTTTAAATATACTTAAGCATCAAAAGTAAATCTAATTGCAAAAATATACTTTTAAGTATCAAACGTAAAAGTATGAATAATTTCAAATTGCTTATAATATGAAAATCAGATGGCACAAGTTTCATGTTTATTAAATTTACGGATAGCCAGTGGCACACTACAACACACAGACAGGGGCAGCAGGGTAGCCTAGTGGTTAGAGCGTTGGACTAATAACCGAAAGGTTGCAAGTTCAAACCCTTGAGCTGACAAGGTACAAAGCTGTCGTTCTGCCCCTGAACAGGCAGTTAACCCACTCTTCCTAGGCTGTCATTGAAAATAAGAATTTGTTCTTAACTGACTTGTCTAGTTAAATGAAGGTAAAATATATATATATATTTTTTTTACAAATGAAACATTTGAGGAAGTGGGGATGACCACTTGATAAGTAAGTGAATTGGACCACTTTCCTGTCCTGCTAAACATTGAAAATAAATAAGTACTTTTGGGTGTCAGGGAAAATGTCATTATTAAAAAGTACATACTTTTTTTAGGAATGTAGTGAAGTAAAAATAAAAGTAGTCAAAAATATAAATTGTAAAGTAAAGTACAGATACCTAAAAAAAAACTACTTAAGTGGTGCTTTAAAGTAATTTTACTTAAGTACTTTACACCACTGGACCTAGCTGAATAGGGTCAGAAGGATAGTGCACCTGCAAACAACAAAATAACATTAAGATAAGTTAATGAAAAGAAAATGTAATTTTTATCAGATAAGTTTCACTTACCCAGAAATGTGCAGAGCAGCAGCACTGCATACAGAAACATCATCTTGGAAACTGGAAGTTCAAATGATAACACACAGCCCGACTTCACGTACCTCTGGAAAGTACAGAAATAAAGTGAGATCAATAAAAGTAGTGGCAATCATGTTGGAGGTAAATGAAGTAATCAAAACGTGTTGTTTATGGTTTACATACCAAGTGTTTTCATGATGCCACACTGCTGCTTTTGTCACATGGGATGGCAGCAGCTTTCCACCAAAGTGTTTGTGTCCTGGGTGGCGTCTTGGTAACACTATTGCATTATCCTCTGCGTAGTTGTTGATGAAGTTCACCACTTGCTGCAAGTCCTCATGCCTCAGGTGTAACCTGTGATTGCTTGGGCCAGCTCTCTTTTTGATGGGAGGCATTAGACCATTCTCCTTGTATGACTGGTGGAGGAGAGTCAGGCGTGTTCTACTGATGCTGAAAGGCAAATTCCAGATGCAAATATTTTGGCATTAATAATACAATAGATAATACAATAGACACCTGACTAACTTGATGGGTCATGTAATCATCTGGCAAAGTGGAGTTTTTGTTTAGACATGCTAGTTAAACAATTAACCATAATCCTACCAGCAATACAAACTGATTATCATAGCTAGCTAAAGTTAACCAAATAGGTTCAATGTTAGCTAGTTAGCTAGCTAACATTAGCCTATAACTACCAATACAAAATGGCATTCTGAGATAACATTACTACACACAGACCATAAAAGTAATGTTAGCTACGAACCAGCCATCTAATGTCAGCTAGCTAGCTAACAGTATGCTTTAACTTGCAATAAAAACAACTTTCTGACTAAATTTGAAACGTATAATATCTGAAACTGTAGCTAGACTGTTTTCATGTTATCCAGAGCGTTGGTGACTGTAACTGTGCTCCTGGCAACAATATAATTATGCTTTTTTGCCAACGTTTACTGACACCAGCCATATTCAACTGGTATTGAGCATTCGTAAATTCATCAGTTATTTTGCGCTCTGGCACACTCAGACAAGATTGCTCTGAAACAGTTGTTGCAGTGAAGTTCTATTGAAATGGATACTTGCATAGTTGAGTCTTTTGTTAAGTTTTAATACGCAATTCATAGACAGGGTTAGACAGGATTACCAGCTCAAATAGACAGAAGTTTACTATATGGCAGACCAATCCAAACTCAACTCTTGGCATGTCCAGCCCACTCATTATCTCAGCCAATCATGGCTAGTGGGAAGGTTGCTAACTTTTTCTGTGGCTTAACCAACTAGGCTCGTAATGTTTACGTTCAAGCGGCTCTCCTGTGAAGTAGTGACCAGCGACATACGCCTAGTTTCTTGAGACTGTTGGAAAAGCATTCCCCATGAAGCTGGTTGAGAGAATGCCAAGAGTGTGCAAAGCTGTCATCAAGGCAAAGGGTGGCTACTTTGAAGAATCAAAAATATATTTTGATTTGTTTAACACTTTCTCGGCTACTACATGATTCCATATGCATTTTTCCAGTGGCGATTTTAGCATGTACATCTTGGTGGGGAAAAAAATAAACTGTGGGGTGCGTGACAGTAAAGCCACTACACAACACAACACTAAACAATACATTAATTGCACTATAACGGTGACAAATGGTGCCCACAAACTGTTAGGGCCTACATAAAGCTGTCCCAACAGCGGAGTCCCAACAGCAGTCCCAAAACCTTACCACTGCTAAACCTGGCTATCAGCGGAGCCTTGAATGAAACAGTTAATTCAGCCTCATTTACTGACATTTAAAAAAAATAGCTGATATGGCTGAGTTGATTAAACAAATGTGGTTTCTACTGACAATTGAGATGTACAAACTATGGCATAAGGGGACAACAAGCGGATATATAACTTTTTGTTCAGCACTTTTGAAATGTACAGCGACAGAATTCAGAACATGGGCAGTTCTTACAGTGTTCTCCCTGTACACCAAGTCAGAACCGTAGGATAAATAAAGGGGGCATGTAAGCAAACAATGAAAGCTCTTACAATATTTGATGATGATATTTCTTTAAAACAGGCTATAGGCTACATGTGTACCACCAAGTCAGAACAGTAGGCAAAATTAAGAGGTGAAAATAGACACAATTATTAGGGTGAGGCACATTACATTGATTTATTTGACCTTTATTTAACTACGCAAGTCAGTTATGAACAAATTCTTATTTACAATGTATAAGCTACAGTATACATACAGTTGAAGTCTGAAGTTTACATACGCTTAGGTTGGAGTCATTAAAACTCGTTTTCAACCACTTCACATATTTTTTGTTAACAAACTATAGTTTTGTCAAGTCGGCTAGGAGATCTACTTTGTACATGACACAAGTAATTTTTCCAACAATTGTTTACATTCACTAAGTTGACTGTGCATTTAAACAGCTTGGAAAATTCCAGAAAACTATGTCATGGCTTTCGAAGCTTCTGATAGGCTAGTTGACATCATTTGATTCAATTGGAGGTGTACCTGTGGATGTATTTCAAGGCCTACCTTCAAACTCAGTGCCTCTTTGCTTGACATCATGGGAAAATCAAAAGAAATCAGCCAAGACCTCAGAAAATAAATTGTAGACCTCCACAAGTATGTTTCATCCTTGGGAGCAATTTCCATAGGCCTGAAGGTACCACGTTAATCTGTACAAACAATAGTACGCAAGTATAAACACTATGGGACCACGCAGCCATCATACTGCTCAGGAAGGAGATGCGTTCTGTCTCCTAGAGATGAACGTACTTTGGTACGAAAAGTGCAAATCAATCCCAGAACAACAGCAAATGACATTGTGAAGATGCTGGAGGAAACAGGTAGAAAAGTAAAATGAGTCCTATATCGACATAACCTGAAAGGCCGCTCAGCAAAGAAGAAGCCACTGCTCCAAAACCGCCATAAAAAAAGCCAGACTACGGTTTGCAACTGCACATGGAGACAAAGATCGTACTTTTTGGTCTGATGAAACAAAAATAGAGCTGTTTTGCCATAATGACCCTTGTTATTATGGAAGGAAGGAAGAAGGGCGAGGCTTACAAGCCAAAGAATACCATCCCAACCGTGACGCATGAGGGTGGCAGCATCGTGTTGTGGCGGTGCTTTGCTGCAGGAGGGAATGGTGCACTTCACAAAATAGACGGCATCATAAAAAGGGACATTTTGTGGATATATTGAAGCAACCTCTCAAGACATCAGTCAGGAAGTTAAAGCTTGGTTGCAAATGGGTCTTCCAAATGGACAATGACCCCAAGCATACTTCCAAAGTTGTGGCAAAATGGCTTATGGACAACAAAGTCAAGGTATTGGAGTGGCCATCAAAATTTGTGGGCAAAACTGAAAAAGTGTGTACGAGCAAGGAGGCCTTCAAACCTGACTCAGTTACACCAGCTCTGTTAGGAGGAATGGGCCAAAATTCACCCAACTTATTATGGGAAGCTTGTGGAAGGCTACCCAAAACGTTTGACCCAAGTTAATCAATTTTAAGGCAATGCTACCAAATAATAATTGAGTGTATGTGAACTTCTGACCCACCTGGAATGTGATGAAAGAAATGAAAGCTGAAATAAGTCATTCTCTCTAGTATTATTCTGACATTTCACATTTTTTAAATAAAGTGGTGATCCTAACTCACCTAAGACAGGGAGTTTTTATAATGATTAAATGTCAGGAATTGTGAAAAACTGAGTTTAAATGTATTTGGCTAAGGTGTATGTAAACATCCGACTTCAACTGTATCTCCCTGGCATATTATAGAAGACATTTTTGGACTCACTTTTTTGTGCTGTGCTCACTTGAACAGGAAGGTGGCACGGCGGTCCTTCGTGGGCAAATTTTGTCATCAGGCTTTGTCATCGTAGCTCTTTTTTCCTGCGTTCCCAGTTCTCTTGAACTCACCTAATGTCAGATTTTGCAGTTCTGAGTTAATTGTTGTTTTGAGCGCAGCACAAATCATGCTTATAATTTTAAACTAGGAAAGTAAACCCTTAATTTTAGACTTGGGACCACACAGCCCAGCCACTCCACTGAATAGCAGGCTAATGATTGCTTTGCAATGCTTGCAGTTAACCACGGATACCTTCCAGACCACTCATTGTTGAATTTGATGAGCACTGATATGTTTTATCTATAATTTCTCTTCATTATTTATCTTCATATGATAAGGATTAAAAAGGATTTGGCAGTAGCTTGTTGACTTGATTCATGATGATGACTGCTAGCTAACATTTTGAAAGTATGATGTTGACATGATCAGTCTAATCAAAGCTACTGTAGATATAATGTGATTTTACTTAATTTTATCTGTGGCCAATAACCTTGAGCCTTCTTGGATGGGCACTTCTAAGGCAACTCTATGGCAGCACCCAAGGGGCTAGAATTTTCAAGGTCTACCCTTAGACTTGGCGGTGACGTAGTGTCCCCATGAGTGACAGAACACTGAGCCAATCACGGCGCAATGCTCTGTATTTTCTGCAGGCTTACCCCACCACCACAGAAATCACTGAGCTAGGAAACTCAAGGGCTCCTGAGTAGCGCAGCGGTCTAAGGCACTGCATCTCAGCGCTGGATTCGTCACTACAGTCCCTGGTTTGATTCCAGGCTGTATCATAACCGGCCGTGATTTGGAGTCCCATAGGGCTGCGCACAATTGGCCCAGCGTCATCCGGGTTAGGGTTTGGCTGGGGTAGGCCGCCATTGTAAATAAGAATATTTTCTTAACTGAATTACCTGGTTAAATAAAGGTTCAAATGATACATTTTTTACAAAAATAGTCCATGTTTGTATGCAGCTTTATTAACTCAATGGTATACGGGTCGCCATTGGTTATTGAATCGTTTTAATGGCTTCATGTTTTTTACAATGTAGAAAATAGTTTTAAAAAATATAGAAAAACCCTAGAATGAGTAGGTGTGCCCAAACTTTTGACTAGTACAGTACATAATATAATATACAGTACTTAATACTACATTATCTCCTGCCTCTGCCTCACACTTCAGAAATATCCTGCCCTATGATCCGTTCCGCCTCGCACAAGCCAAGGCTAGTGCAAGGCCACCCACCTACATAATACAGTGCAAATTACAATCAAAATATATAAAAATGTCTGTGTCTCTTCACAGTCCCCGTTGTGCCATAAGGTGTTCTTTTATCTGTTTTTTGTATTGTTTTTTATTGCTAGCTTGAGTTACCTGGGATGGCAGAGAGTTCTATGTAATCATGGATCTATTTCATACTGTGAGTTTCTCAGCCTCTGTTCCGGATTGTTTTTTATTTATTTTTTCCCACCTTTATTTAGCCAGGTAGGCTAGTTGAGAACAAGTTCTCATTTACAACTGCGACCTGGCCAAGATAAAGCATAGCAGTTTGAACAGACAACAACACAGAGTTACACATCGAGTAAACAATAAACAAGTCAATAACACAGTAGAAAAAAAGAAAAAAAGAGTCTATATACAGTGCCTTGCGAAAGTTTTCGGCCCCCTTAAACTTTGCGACCTTTTGCCACATTTCAGGCTTCAAACATAAAGATATAAAACTGTATTTTTTTGTGAAGAATCAACAACAAGTGGGACACAATCATGAAGTGGAACGACATTTATTGGATATTTCAAACTTTTTTAACAAATCAAAAACTGAAAAATTGGGCGTGCAAAATTATTCAGCCCCCTTAAGTTAATACTTTGTAGCGCCACCTTTTGCTGCGATTACAGCTGTAAGTCGCTTGGGGTATGTCTCTATCAGTTTTGCACATCGAGAGACTGACATTTTTTCCCATTCCTCCTTGCAAAACAGCTCGAGCTCAGTGAGGTTGGATGGAGAGCATTTGTGAACAGCAGTTTTCAGTTCTTTCCACAGATTCTCGATTTTGGAGTTATTTGGCCACTTTAGTTGTGATGCAAACCGTATCAAAACAAATAGACTTATGGTCTAGGCTACATGACGTGTCTCTGATTGAAAAAGTCGCAATAAAATGCATGCACAAGTGATAATATTCTCACCCATCAGACTATTCTGTGAAATTCTTTTTTATTTAGAATGGGCCATTATCATGCACATGTCGGAACAGGGGCAGGGTAAAAAATAGAGCGCTGAGAACCGGCCATTAGCGACTGGCTGTTAGCATGTTTGGTGGGCTACTAATGACCATCAGCAGCATCAGGCATCAGAGCACAGTTTTGGAGAATTTGACCGCAGTCATGACTCCTAACTTCTGACTCCTGACTGCCGGCGTGGTGGTAATACTGTTACAGTCTTAATTCACAACTTGTTTGCAGAGGAGGAGCATAGAAATGAAGTGTCCGGGGATATCTGGTCTCACATCTGTAAAACTCAATTCAGAGTCCGTAGTTGCAATAGTCTGCTGTATTTACCAACCTCATTTAATTGGCTGTTATCGAGTCATGTGCGTATCTCACAATAGACCGAGTGGCTCTGCGGCTTCACAGCTTTGAATTCTGTAGAACTCTCTAACCAGCACCTCTTGGCAAGTCATTCATCTTTCACACTTTGGGCCTGTTGGAGGTAGATGAAATTAAAGAAAACATCGAAAGGAAAACTTTGACTACTTCACTTGAGGTCAATCCTTCTCCTCTGACCGCCTCAGCAGGCTTTTAAATAATTTGGGAAGCTGAATAATTTACTCTGGTTTGATGAAGACTGCAGCCAGATGGTATACCATTAGTGGACTCACTCTACATCTCTCTATTACCAGGCTGGAGGATGGGATGTGGTGGTGGTAGTGGGGGGAGGGAGAGGGAGGTTGATCGTCTCTCCTGTCCTCACTCTGCCCACTTCAATTAAATCAGCTCCGGGCTTCGACTCCAAAACAGAAGTAGGCTAAGCGACATCTGGCCCTATGCTAGAGACAAACATCAGTCCACCAGAGCACATGTCAGGCTGACCCCCTTCAGCCTCCAGCCTCCAGCCTACAGCCTCCAGGCTCAACATCACTGGGCACCACACCTGAGGTACTGGAGGGCAGGTTGACATTTATTGTCATGAATCTTAACCTGGAGGCAGAACTGAGCGATTTCCAATAGATGGATATGCTGCAAAATCAAAATGGGCTATTTCGTAAAAATATTGTTCTACATTTAAGGTTAGGATTAGGCTTTACAGTTAGCAGTGTGGTTAAGGTTAGGGTTAAGGTTTAAAATCAAATTTAGTATCTTTGTGGCTGTGCCAGCTAGTGACTACTCTGCAGAGCTGCCTCCAGGGCAATATTCATAACAATACATGTCAACCTGGAAGGGGACTGATAAAGGATATATTTGATAAATGTGTGTTCTGCTTGTCCTTGATGATATGGGCTTTGTTCACACCTACTTGGACATCATTTGGGTCCACATTGGGTCTATGTGTAACGATTCTCTTCTTGTGAAGTAGAGGCGGACCAAAGCGCAGCGTGGTGGTTGTTCATTGTATTTTAATGAAATAAATGACGATACATGAAATAACTAAATGAATACGAAAACAACAAACGGAACGTGAAACCTAATACAGCCTATCTGGTGAACACTACACAAAGACAGGAACAATCACCCACAAACAAACAGTGAAACCCAGGCTACCTAAGTATGATTCTCAATCAGAGACAACTAATGACACCTGCCTCTGATTGAGAACCATACTAGGCCGAAAACATAGAACTGCCCCAAAACATAGAAAAACAAACATAGACTGCCCACCCAACTCACGCCCTGACCATACTAAATAAATGCAAAACAAAGGAAATAGAGGTCAGAACGTGACACTATGTTTTCAGATAAGCCAAATAAATCAATTTCCTACTTGTTTGGCTGGTGACAAAGACCACCTCCAGTCCATATGGTTGACTGTTGTTGGGCAGTTCAAGCTGCAGGGCTATCTGTCTGGCTGGGTCTGGATGGCTGGGTGGGTCTGGGTGACTGGCTGGGTCTGGCTGGCTGGCTGGCTGGCTGGCTGGCTGGGTCTGGCTGGCTGGGTGGCTGGGTGGGGGTGGGTGGCTGGCTGGGTCTGGGTGGCTGGGTCTGGGTGACTGGCTGGGTCTGGGTGGCTCGCTGGCTGGGTCTGGCTGGCTGGCTGGGTCTGGGTGGCTGGCTGGCTGGGTCTGGGTGGCTGGGTCTCGGTGGCTGGGTGGGTCTGGGTTGGATGGTGAGAAACGCTGGCCTGCCATGGTGTCACATCACCAGTTTAGCCCCTCTAAGCTTCTCTGGCAGAGAGGAGGCAATGAGAGGAATGGACATAGCAGATGAAATGCAGCTAGACTGTGACTAACATCTACTTTCCTATGGGGCATCACAGTAAAATAGGATTGTATTTTCTGCAGAGGGATTTTTTGCCATCACTGCCTACTCTCGCTTTGCAATTATTACAGAAATACTGGACCATGAGTCCAGAGCATCAGCGTAAAATATTAATCAGGTTAAGAAGAATTAGAGAGTAGCTCTCTAGCATAGCCAGATTCACTGCCACTACCGACCCTTAACCAAGCCCCGCCACAGAATTTTGGTCAACCAATCGCAGTACTCCAATGGATAGCAACTGTTGTCAAGTCCAAAACCTCAGACAAGTTCACAATTCAAATGCATGAAAGCCAGCGAATGCAATGGCAAAAACTTTTTTTTTAAGATTTAAAAGGCTAATGAATTGATGGAGTCTATTTAGAATCTGAAATTATTCTAATGTTTTGTTACATTGTTTGATAGCGCAGCTGGTTAGCCAGTGCTCAGTCTCATTGACCACCAAACGTTGCTAACGCTAGCAAGATAGCTATTCACTTAATATGAATACATTTCTCTAATGTATTTAGCTAATTTAGCTAGCTAAGTTAGCCATGTCAAGGAATGAATACAACTCTCATCTTCTGTCGACATCAGGATTGGGGCTCCCAAGTGCCGCAGTGGTCTAAGGCACTGCCTCTTAGTGCAAGAGGCGTCACTGCAGACCCTAGTTCGAATCCAGGCTGCATCACATCTGGCTGTGATTGGGAATCCCATAGGGCGGTGCACAAGCTGGCCCAGCGTCGTCCGGGTTTGGCCAGGGTAGGTAATCATTGTAATGAATCATTTGTTCTTAACTGTCTTGCCTAGTTGAATAAAGGTTAAATGTTTAAAAAATACAATTAGAACGCATTGTTGGCTCAGAAAGTGGTTAGTAGCTTTGACTGCCTGCTGATAGGGAATTCAGAGCCATTCACTGGCTAGCCACAATACGAACTTAATTTGAATCAATTGTAATGACAGTCCAACACAACATACCTAAGTGTCACCTGATTAGAGGGTAGTCAGTTTAATTTCATTGGGTATTAAAACACATTTTGAAATCATTGTGAGGGGATTTTTCGAGTGGTTTGAAAATGTTGTCCGGGATTACAACAGGAACCAATGGGGACGGGGCTTAGCGAAGGGTAAATTCTACCACCAACAGTATGGAACCCTATCTTAGAGCTCAGCGGAGACTGCTGAGGGGAGAACAGCCCAGAATAATGGCTGGAACGGAGTTAATGGAATGTCAACAAACCATGTGTTTGATATATTTGATACCATTCCACTGAATCCGCTCCAGCCATTACCATGAGCCCGTCTTCCCTAATTAAGGTGCCACCAACCTCCTGTATTAGAGCCACAGTAGGAAGTCATGCAACCTCAGTATGTCCAGAGGCAGTTAGGTCACTCTTAGGTTACCCTCTCAGGACATCTCTGAGGCCTCGCTCCTGTCTCCTGTCTTGTCTCAGCAGAGGCCAAGTCGACATGCCCTGTGTGACAGACAGGGATAGGCAGGTACAGCGTCACCTTGCGATGCCATGCAGCCAGCCTCATTCATTACATCATCACCTTGGCTATGTCATGCCACTTAAAGGAGATGGATGCCTGGCTCCCAAGGACAGGCTGGTAATAATGGCAGCCCACCCAGATGCCTAAAGGTGTCACATGGCGTTCTGCGTCATGGCTGTTAGGTTAGATATGAACGCCATCATATGCGCCACAGACAGCATACTGAGAAACAGTTAGACTAGTAGACTAATACAGGGAGAGCAGGTTGTACCGTATCTATATGCAGGCTGGTACAATAGGAGTGGATAGTTATAACTTATGGCATAGTGCCTCAGGGAAAGTAGGGTAATCTTAGGTATTTAAGGATGGTTGATACAGGTGGTGCATGCTTATAACTCAAGGGGGTTGGCAGGGCAATAGTCCTCAGTCCCAGAGAGGTCGATTAATCTTTTCACTGGGACCAAACACTCACATTTGCTCTTTCTCTCTGACTCAGCATTTGTCTCTTTCTGCCTCCAGATGGTGTACTCTTTAGTCTAGATATTCAACTGTATCTGCATCCTGTTTTTACTAGGATTAAATGTCAGGAATTGTGAAAAACTGAGTTTAAATGTATTTGGCTAAGGTGTATGTAAACTTCTGTATGTAAACTTCTGTATGTAAACTTCTGACTTCAACTGTATTATCAGATTGATTTCCTGTTGGTTATAACCGTTAAAGATACGAGCAGGGATTGTGAGTCAAATACAACAAATGTACCAAACAGTATGACTAATGGCTCAGTCCCTTTGTGGAAGGGAGAACTCATTATCCACTTCAGTATCTACGGTCTACAATGTATATTATGAAATAGGGCTTTTTTTTAGAAGAAAACCCCGAACTGCTCCAAGTATGATTTCCCTGCCAGTGTAAAAAACTGAAACGTCTATGAGTCTTCCTTTTCCATCCATCAAGTCCACTAACTGCAGTTCTAAGATATTTCCAATTTACCCATCATTTCACTCCAAACTATTTTTGTTGTTGTTGTCTAGAGCATCTTATTTACCAAGGACCTTATTCTGTCAGATGTTATCTATTTAAGAGTTGCGGTCCTCACACTGATGAAGCACTCATACACATGTCAAAATATTCATTGCTTTAGGATGGAATGTCAGATGACTGAAGAGCCACGTAAAAAGGACAGTAATGTGTAATTGAGAGGAATAGCCACTATCAAAGACCAATTAGTCTGAAGAGCAAATGTGTGTAAACCCACACTAGCTATGGAGATGGTTAGGTTGGTTAGGCCATGGAGGCGATGGGTCAATAGATGCTTGGACACACCGCACCGATGTTCTCTCTCTCTCTCTCTGGGCTCAACGTGCCAGTTGTGGACCTAGAAGTCTAGACCTTTCCATATTAAAATGTATCATCTGCAAAGTGCTGTAAATCTTTCGTTAGTGAGTCTACTTAACATCAACTCTTAATTCAGATACTGTATAATGAGCTACATACTGTTCTGCAAATGGTCTCCGCTCATTTTGATTCCTCCTACCTCCAGTGTACTAAAATCTCCACCCCCACATACATGTATTAACTTATATAATGTACCCAGACCAAATTTGATTTTACATGTCTTAATCTTCAAGTCAAGTAGTGTACATAATCACTACAAACTATTTTCTGGTTTTACTGTCTACGTAAAGTACATATCACCCACTGGGCACAGACGTCAGTTCAACATCTAGTATCAAGATGGCGCCGAAGAACACGGCTGACGTTTTACGTTCTCCCAACCAATTATGCAATTTTGTAAATTTTTTGCGTTTTGTGTAACTTTTTTTTTTTTTTACTTATTGTGTACATAAGTTGTACACAAGTTTTGCTAATTTTGCTAATGTTGCTGCTACCGTCTCTTGTGACCGAAAATAAATTCTGGACATCAGAAAAGCGATTACTCACCGCGGACTGGAAGAAACTTTTTCCTTTAACGAGTCTGACGAGAAGAATATCCTGCTTTCACTGGAACAGGCCCAGATCCACGCCTTTTGCATTACGAAAAGGCGCTGGAAAAGGGGACGCAGATCGGGGATCCTTCTGAGAAGCCGGAGGCGAGCGAGTAAACCCCCAATGCCCTCCATTCTCCTTGCAATCGTTAGAAAATAAAATTGATGACCTACTATTAAGATTATCCTACCAACGGGACATTAAAAACTGTAACTTGTGTTATGTTTCACCAAGACGTGGCTGAACAAAGAAATGGACAATATAGAGCTGACGGGATTTTCTGTGCACCGGCAGAACAAAGATGCTACCTCTGGTAAGAACAGCTGGTGCGCAATGTCTAATATTAAAGAAGTCTTGAGGTATTGCTCGCCTGAGGTAGAGTACCTTATGATAAGCTGTCTACCACACTATCTAACAATAGAGTCCTCATCTGTAATATTCGTAGCCGTCTATTTACCACCACAAAGCGAAGCTGCCACTAAGACAGCTCTCAACCAACTCTATAAGGCCATAAGCAAAGAAGAAAATGCTCACCCAGAAGCGGCACTCCTAGTGGCCAGGGACTTTAATGCAGGCAAACTTAAATCAGTTTTACCAAATGTTTACCAGCATGTGCAATCAGGGGGAAAAAATATCCTAGACCACCTTTACTCCACACACAGAGATTAATACAAAGCTCTCCCCTGCCCTCCCTTTGGCAAATCTGACCACAATTCTATCCTTCTGATTCCTGCTTATAAGCAAAAACTAAAGCAGGAAGCACCAGTGACTCGCTCATTACGGAAATGGTCAGATGACGCGGATGCTACACTACAGGACAGTTTTGCTAGCACAGACTGGAATATGTTCAGGGGTTCTTCCAATGGCATTGAGGAATACACCACCTCAGTCATCGGCTTCATCAATAAGTGCATCGATGACGTCATCCCCACAGTAACTGTAGGTACATATCCCAACCAATAGCCATGGATTACAGGCAACATCCGCATCGAGCTAAAGGCTAGAGCTGCTTATTTCAAGGAGCAGGAGACTAATCAGTACACTTATAAGAAATTCCGCTATGCCCTCAGACGAACCATCAAACAAGCAAAGCGTCAATACAGGATTAAGATTGCATCCTACTACACCGGCTCTGACACCCGTCGGATGTGGCAGGGCATGAAAAATATTATAGACTACAAAGGGAAACCCATACGTGAGCTGACCAGTGACGCGAGCCTACCAAACAAGCTTTTTATGCTCGCTTCGAGGCAAGCAACACTGAAGCATGCACGAGAGCACCAACTGTTCTGAATGACTGTGTAATAACGCTCTCGGTAGCCGATGTGAACAAAACCTTTAAACAGGTCAACATTCACAAGGCTGCTGGGCCAGACGGATTACCAGGACGTGTACTCAAAGCAGGCATGGACTAACTGTCAAGTGTCTTCACTGACATTTTCAACCTCTCACTGACCGAGTCTGTAATACCTACATGTTTCAAGCAGACCAAAATATTCCCTGTGCCCAAGGAAGCGACGGTAACTTGCCTAAATGATTACCGCCCCGTGGCATTCACATCAGTAACCATGAAGTGCTTTGGAAGGCTGGTCATGGCTCACATCAACAGCATCATCCCGGATACCCTAGACCCACTCCAATTTGCATACCGTCCTAACAGATCCACAGATTGCACAATCGCACTCCACACCGCCCTTTCTCACCTGGACAAAAGGAACAGCTACAGTGGGGCAAAAAAAGTATTTAGTCAGCCACCAATTGTGCAAGTTCTTCCACTTAAAAAGATGAGAGAGGCCTGTAATTTTCATCATAGGTACACTTCAACTATGACAGACAAAAAAAAAAGATCCAGAAAATCACATTGTAGGATTTTTAATGAATTTATTTGCAAATTATGGTGGAAAATAAGTATTTGGTCAATAACAAAAGTTTATCTCAATACTTTGTTATATACCCTTTGTTGGCAATGACAGAGGTCAAACGTTTTCTGTAAGTCTTCACAAGGTTTTTTCACACACTTTTGCTGGTATTTTGGCCCATTCCTCCATGCAGATCTCCTCTAGAGCAGTGATGTTTTAGGGCTGTTGCTGGGCAACACGGACTTTCAACTCCCTCCAAAGATTTTCTATGGGGTTGAGATCTGGAGACTGGCTAGGCCACTCCAGGACCTTGAAATGCTTCTTACGAAGCCACTCCTTCGTTGCCCGGGCAGTGTGTTTGGGATCATTGTCATGCTGAATGACCCAGCCACGTTTCATCTTCAATGCCCTTGCTTATGGAAGGAGGTTTTCACTCAAAATCTCACGATACATGGCTCCATTTATTCTTTCCTTTACACGGACCAGTAGTACTGGTCCCTTTGCAGAAAAACATCCCCAAAGCATGATGTTTCCACCCCCATGCTTCACAGTAGGTATGGTGTTCTTTGGATGCAACTCAGCATTCTTTGTCCTCCAAACACAACGAGTTGAGTTTTTACCAAAAAGTTATATTTTGGTTTCATCTGACCATATGACATTCTCCCAATCTTCTTCTGGCCTGGACATGTACTGGCTTAAGCAGGGGGACACGTCTGGCACTGCAGGATTTAAGTCCCTGGCGGCGTAGTGTGTTACTGATGGTAGGCTTTGTTACTTTGGTCCCAGCTCTCTGCAGGTCATTCCCTAGGTCCCCCCGTGTGGTTCTGGGATTTTTGCTCACTGTTCTTGTGATCATTTTGACCCCACGGGGTGAGATCTTGCGTGAAGCCCCATATCGAGGGAGATTATCAGTGGTCTTGTATGTCTTCCATTTCCTAATAATTGCTCCCACAGTTGATTTCTTCAAACCAAGCTGCTTACCTATTGCAGATTCAGTCTTCCCAGCCTGGTGCAGGTCTACAATTTTTACAGCTCTCCTTTGACAGCTCTTTGGTCTTGGCCATAGTGGAGTTTGGAGTGTGACTGTTTGAGGTTTTGGACAGGTGTCTTTATACTGATAACAAGTTCAAACAGGTGCCATTAATACAGGTAACGAGTAGAGGACAGAGGAGCCTCTTAAAGAAGAAGTTACAGGTCTGTGAGAGCCAGAAATCTTGCTTGTTTGTAGGTGACCAAATACTTATTTTCCACCATAATTTGCAAATTAATTAATTAAAAATCCTACAATGTGATTTTCTGGATTTTTTTTCTCCATTTTGTCTGTCATAGTTGAAGTGTACCTATGATGAAAATTACAGGCCCCTCTCATCTTTTTAAGTTGGAGAACCTGCACAATTGGTGCCCCACTGTATGTGAGAATGCTGTTTATCGACTACAGCTCAGCATTCAACACCATAGTGCCCACGAAGCTCATCACTAAGCTAAGGACTCTGGGACTAAATACCTCCCTCTGCAACTGGATCCTGGACTTCCTGACGGGCCGCCCCAGGTGGTAAGAGTAGGCAACAATACGTCTGCCACGCTGATCCTTCACACTGGGGCCCCTCAGGAGTGTGTTCTTAATCCCCTCCTGTATTCCCTGTTCACCCATGACTGCGTGGCCAAACACAACTCCAACACCATCATTAAGTTTGCTGATGACGCAACAGTGGTAGTAGGCTTGATCACCAACAACGATGAAACGGCCTATAGGGAGGAGGTCAGAGATCTGGCAGTGTGGTGCCGGGACAACAACCTCTCCCTCAATGTGAGCAAGACAAAATCGTGGACTACATAAAAATGCGGGCCAAACAGGTCCCCATTCTCATCGACGGGGCTGTAGTGGAGCGGATTGAGAGTTTCAAGTTCCTTGGTGTCCACATCACCAACAAACTATCATGGTCCAAATATACCAAGACAGTCGTGAAGAGGGCACGACAAAACCTTTTCCACCTCAGGAGACTGAAAAGATTTGGCATGGGTCCCCAGATCCTCAAAAGGTTCTACAGCTACACCATTGAGAGCATCCTGACCGGTTGCATCACTACCTGGTATGGCAACTGCTCGGCATCTGACCTAAGGCGCTACAGAGGGTTGTGCAAACGGCCCAGTACATCACTGGGACCAAGTTTCCTGTCATCCAGGACATATATAATAGACGGTGTCAGAGGAAAGCCCATAAAATTGTGAGAGACTCCAAACTCGCTGTTTGTTTGTTACCTATGCATAGTCACTTCGACCCCACCTACATGTACAGATGACCTCAACTAGCCTGTACCCCTGCACACTGACTCGGTACCGGTTCCCCCTGTATATAGCCTCTTTATTGTTGTTCTTATTGTGTTACTTTTTATTAGTACTTTTTATTTTAGTCTACTTGGTAAAATATTTTTTTCTTCTTGAACTGCACTGTTGGTTACGGTAAAGTCTACACTTGTATTCGACGCATGTTGCAAATAAAGTTTGATTTGATTTGATTCGTTTTGATTTACATTTGGTTGAGTTGTCAACTAACAAGAATTCAACATGAAATCAACAAAACATTTCACCATGTCATTAGATTAAAGTTAAAAGTTGGGTGAAATAAAGATGAAATGTCCTTAAATGGATTACTTTTTTCAAATCCCATCAGTTTTCCATGCTGATTCAACCTCATCACATATAATGTTTTTGTTGAAATGATGTGGAAACAATGTTGATTCAACCAGTTTTTGCCCAGTGGGCTTTTATCATTTCTTGTTACAACCTAGTTTGAATTTGATCTGCCAGGTAAAAACATTCCATCTTTATGGAAGAAAAACATGCAATAGCATAGTGTTTCCCAGGTTTAGGGAAGGGGCGATGTTGGACAAACGCTTGCTTTGTAAAATGGGAGAGAACTTTCACTCATTTAGCTCATTTAATCCCTTATATCTTTATTAATAATGGCGATGACAGCATATCCATGGCTGGGGGCTCTTCCACTATGGGAAGATTACATCGCAAATCTCCTAATCCATCAGCAGTTAGCTGTTTTCTCAACACCCTCCCAGACAATTCTCTGTGAGTCAGACAGGAGAGGAGCCTCTCTGAATGGCTCTCTCCAGCACGGAGCAGAGCAGTTGGAGAGAGCGGACAAACACACCACTACAGGCACAGAGAGAGAGAGAGAGAGAGAGAGAGAGAGAGAGAGAGAGAGAGAGAGAGAGAGAGATCATTGTGAATCTGGTGACTTGCAAAAAAAAACAGAAAGTGACCATGTTGTGATTCGCATGAAGTGATGATGGGTGTAAGGAACACCAATCCGGAAAGATGGAATGAGAGAGAAGCTGAATGGTAGGGAAAGGCTGAGCAAAGAGGAAGTATAAAAGTCAACAAGAGAGACCGATTGATAGGGAGTGAGAAGGGGGACAGAGGGAGAGGGGGAGGGGGAGGGGGACCTCAGACAGGCTTGTGCTAGCAGGCCAGTGCAGCGGACTGAGGCCTGTTTTGCTGATAGGGAGGAAAGAGGCTGCCAAGAAAAAAAAACTTCCTGTCATGGTGCCGCTGTCAGGGGCTGAGTGCTCAGGAGAATAGTAAAAAAAACAGAGAGGGTGAGGGATAGATAGAGGGAGAAAAACGCCCCAGGAGCTAACAAATCACATGGGTGCCAAATCTCTCCTCCTCTGTTCCCCTCCTCTCCTCTTCTCCCCTCCTCTCCTCTTCTCTCAGCCACGGGTGAGGTGCTGATGTATTCTATATTGCCCACTCTGTCATGTCACCTCCCTGAGTGTGTGTACGCATGTGTGTGTGTGTGTGTGTTGAAAAGGGCATGCAGAAACATGGCGCCATAATACATAATATAAACCAGAGGAATATATGCAAGCTCTATTGCGATGCTCTGTTAAAACATAGCTACATCAACTGGATTAAAAGTATGGATTTAATGTCTCAGTGTTTGATTGTCTTGAACAGATTTCTGTGTGATCTTTATTTTTTTCTGTTTTATCTCGGTTTTCAGATGAATAACCATTTCATGGACTGCAAGGCTGTTTGGGCTTTGTTACTTTGTTTGTTCCCCAGCTTTAATTCTGTAATTTCTCCAACGTGTGCAGGGATCTTCTCACAGAAGGAGGCAAACAGCTGCTGCCAAACAGAGGAGCAGATCAAAGAACAGAGGATACTGAGAAGGGGAGAGAGGGAGAGAGAGAACGAGGGAGAGAGAGGGAGAGAGAGAATAAGAGAAGGGAGAGCAAGATGGAGGAAGAGAGAGAGAAGGAGAGAGAGATGTCATAGAGACAGCGCTTCCCCTGGG
This sequence comes from Oncorhynchus clarkii lewisi, assembly GCF_045791955.1. Classification (NCBI taxonomy): domain Eukaryota; kingdom Metazoa; phylum Chordata; class Actinopteri; order Salmoniformes; family Salmonidae; genus Oncorhynchus; species Oncorhynchus clarkii. Next base: position 33,003,431 of record NC_092151.1, on the reverse strand, counting down.
TCCTCAGCGGTACAAGAACACAGCAGCACAACAGTGGCTGGCTCTTCAGCCAACCTCTCCGGAAAATATACAACACACACCCTCCCTCTACAGCGATCAACCCATCCAGTTTTGATGAAGTTATTTTGTCATTTCAGTTCAACCACCCTCACCTCATGAGACCCCAACAACCACAGCAACACACACAGGCAAACACCCCTCTCTAAATGTTTATGTTCCCCCTCCAAATGTTTTTTAAACATTTATTTTACCTTTATTTAACTTGACAAGTCAGCTAAGAACAAATTCTTATTTTCAATGTCTGCCTAGAACAGTGGGTTAACTTGTTCAGGGGTAGAACGACAGATTTAAAAAAAATTATCTTGTCAGCTCCAGGATTCAATCTTGGAACCTTTCGGTTACTAGTCCAATGCTCTAACCACTAGGCTACCTGCCGCCCTGAATGTACGGCAGCATGCTGAGGATGGGGGTGACATTGCCCCCTCAGTGTAACAAATAGCCTTGAGGATTTGAACTCACAAGCAGGGTATCAGAACATGCAACACCACAGAACCTGGGTGTCTGTCTGCATCCACCGATGTGCCGCTACAATTAAAGCACTTTAGGAGGATTGTGGGTAATTAGCATAAAGAGATGATCCTCTGAGTTGTCTGGAATAGGAATATCTGCTTACTGCCAACGTTGGTTCAGATGCTAACGCTAGCTAGTTTGCTTCTCACTGCTGTCATCAGTCAAGCTGTGAAGTCAGATGAAGGAATGTCTTGTTCTGACAATGGAGCCGTTTACAATTGACATGTGTATTGTGAAGACCAAACATGTTTCTTTGTATATTTATAATCTTCCTCAAGTGAGAAAATGTCATTTCCGATAGTGCCAGCGGAGCAGGGCCCGAGAATGTATCAAAACAGATCAAGTGCCCTGTCAACTCTGTTGTACGTGTGTATTATCAGCATAAACAGAAGCTGGAGTGTCACACGACACAACAGAGCTGGAACTGCAACGCTGCAACATGATCTCTATGAAGTGAACTCGCTCCCTACAGTATGTATGTGTTTGTATGTGTGTGTGTAAACTCTCTATGTGACTGTGTCTGTCTCCGTCTTCTGTGTGTGCGTGCGTGTTTGTGAATCTTAGTTTAATTTTACATTACAAAATGGCAATTAAATAGGCACAATTGCAAGGATATTGAACTTTAGTTGTAGTGCTGTATATTGTCTTATACATTTCCTATGAAATAGAGTATGATGTATAACATGTTTTCTGTTGAATTTTCCAGTGGACTAAAATAGAGGGGTGTTTTTCTGTGACGGATGATATTGGTTCATAGCACTTACACACTTCACACATCAGTGTGCGAGGAGAGAGAGAGCTAGAGAGTCAGACATCCTGCCCCCTCTCCCATGCCAAAAGTATTGGGACAGTGACATATTTTTTGTTGTTTTGGCTCTGCACTCCAGTACTTTGGATTTGAAATGATAGGTTCATTTGAGGGTATTTTCATCCATATTGGGTGAACCGTTTAGAAATTACAGCACTTTTTGTACATAGTCCTACCACTTTAGGGGACCAAAAGTATTTGGACAAATTCACTTATGTGTATTGTATTCAAGTAATAAAAAGTTAAGTATTTGGTCCCATATTCAAAGCACACAATGACTAAATCAAGCTTGTGACTCTACAAATTTGTTGGATGCATTTGCTGTTTGTTTTGGTTGTGTTTCCGATTATTTTGTGACCCATAGAAATGAATGGTAAATAATGTATTGTGTAATTGTGGAGCTTTTGTAGATGTGTGTTTGCACGTTGTTTGTTTTAGTTCGACGGTATGCCATCACGTCTGCCTTTCATTTCCTCCAGCTCCACGTTTGATATGAAGCCATTTGAACTGTTTGCTAGAGTTTTCTCTCAGTAGTTTTTCAAAAACACCTCATCTTTTATTCTGTGTTTTGGTTTTAGATTTTTGCACTTTATGGTGCTAATGAGTCTGTCTCCTCTGCTAGAACAAACAGAGGAAGATGAGCCATCGAAGTTAAATCACACAGAGATCATTATGTTGATTAGACAATGACTGTTGGTGTGTCCCAAAGTTTGTGCTGACACAGATAGGGTTGAGCATGGGGAGAAAGGTAGTGTGGAGTTAGTGGGTCTCATCATTGCTTTATTCACTTTTATTAAGTAGTCGTGTAAAGATTAGATTAGATTAGATCAGACATTTTAACCATGGGAACACTGGGAACACTAAAATGTGAAATCTGATTCAAATGAAGCAAAGTGTCAGTGAATGTCTGGCATCCAATGTACACCGAACATTCCTTCAGCCTTTAAGAGCAGATAATACATAAGTCTCGTGTTACTATAAGAAGATGCCTTCCCACATTCCGGGCTAATAGCATGTGGTCAGGGAGAGGCTAAAGCCTCTAAAACGGCTCATTAGTGGAGATAATGGATTCCTATCAGTGCTTTTACGCCTAAAGGAAATACCCCGAACCACTTCATCAATAACAGGAAAGCGTCATAATGTAAACTGAAACAACACAGGCAGCTTTCTCTGGTGTTATATTAAAGCTCACTCTACAGGTTCCATTTACACCGCCCTACTTACACAAGTACTCCCTCTGCAGTAGTTTGTTTACAAGGTCAAACACAGCAACAAACTATTGGAGAATAAAACAGCAAACTTTAGTTTGTGTAAAAAACAGCTAAATACATCTTCATAAAGATAAAACTTGGTTGTCATGACATCACTATCATCAGCCATGAATGGAGCCTCAAATACTGGGTTTTCTGGGGTGTGTTGTGTAACTGGGGTTTCAGTTTCAGGGCTGAGCTTTATCTTGCACACTCATTCTCTATACTTTCTCCCAGAATAGCACTACCCACACACATTCATGCCCCCCCTCCCCCCCTCCCCCCCATTACTCTCTACTTCTCCCCCTCTCTCAGTAGCGGTGCACTTCTGGCCAGCACAGATGTGGTTAATAGGATGATGGTGTGCAGGCCTCTCAGTGCAGTAAGGGGGGCCCTGCCTGCACAGCCCGGTCAGCTTAAATAACCAAATTATTGGAATTTCTAAAAACAATGGCTTCCTGACTTCTTTACGACCCCTCACCTTATCATTTTGGGGTCTCGGAGCCTAAACTTGAACCCACCCCCCCAGCGCTGTTGGCCGCCTGCCACCTCTGTTTCACCCCATAGCCTGCCGAGGAACCATGCTTGAGCGTAGACTCAGACCCAAAGTGAAGCAGGCCAGAGCCAAACCAGACCCAGCTGCTGGGTCCTGCCTCCTCTTGCCTCCCCTTTATGTCTGCTTTGCTCCAGGGAGGGAGGACAATGAGAGGGGCATGGCTCCATGATGAGACAGACTGTTATTATCCAGACAAACTCAGTCCCCTAATGAACAACAGTCTCAGTGTTGTGGTGATGTCAGCCTCCATATTGAAACATTCTCCATTAGATCGTACAGTCCCAATGTGATGTGTCAGGAACATTAAACAAAATGACCATCAATCTATCAAAAGCTAGTATGGATTCTATTTTTCTCTCTTATAGAGAACCTTATGGTGACGTTGGATGATTTAATCGTTTAGATCCAGGCATTATGTACAACCAGTGTTTTTGATCATCTGTGTGAGTGTGCAGTTTAGGTAACAAGGCCCGTTAGTGGCCTCATTAGACAGGACAGTGTTTATCTGAGATGTGTCTGTGAAGATGAGTCAAGATGATACCCCAAAACATTTGAAGAGCTTCATGGCTTGTTTACTCCAGGCTTGGCTGAGCGAGGGAGTGAGCGAGGGAGTGGGCGAGGGAGTGGGCGAGGGAGTGGGCGAGGCGCCTGAAAGAACAGATGGTGTTCAGCTATAGCACCATTAGGCAGACTGGTGGGCTGCAATATTTAACATCACTGGATGGAGAAAATGGCCGCATTGAATAACTCTTTTTCATGTCCCTCTTACACTCTTGTTTTTACACTTCCTCTTACACCCTTGTTATTACCCAAGATGCTTGGGATTATGTGAAAATGGCATACTTCCATAACATTTCTAACAACGTCTTGTGCATATCTGAGAAATAAGTTGTTTATCAAGTACATCTGTAACTGATAATCTATGGAAAATAAACGGTTTATTGCACAGTGTATTGAAGTAAATGTAACAAAGAAGGCTTGTTCAGGTCCCAAATGAATCAATGTCCATAAAAGTGTCCCTTCCTCCAACAAGCACATTTTAAATCCAAAGTAACTAACAGAGAAACCTGACACTTTGAGAACTTCAGGTGTAGTAAGACATAAGTGCCTCCTAAATTCCAGCTATAGTGTTAAATGAGTCTAAAGCAAATAAACGTCAGTAACACCAGCATCATATGAGTGTTCAAGGACCTCTGCCGTCTGCAATACAAGTCATACATCAGCAGAACAATGAATCCCCTTTGCCGTTCTTCCACACATATGGAACTGTTTAGCTGAACAATCGCCAGTGTATCCTCTCCAAGACCATATATTTCAATTATTGAATAAACATTCGGAGATAGACATGCATTCTTCATAGAGAAATGAAAGGCCTCTTACTTATCAGTAGCAGAATAATGAATCACCCAGTGCACTGCTCTTGTACTGAGCATGTTTGACTGAACACACACAGCATCAGCAGAAGGGTAACAAGCTTTGAGGTTATACTTCTGACAGGGTCTGTTCCTCAGTAAGCCAATACTATTACCCTTCGTGTTGTTTTTCCACATAAGAGTGGATGACAAAAGCTGTCAGAGCACCAACAGAAACAAATACAATAATTTAACAAGATTAAAGAAAATGCCAAGATTAAAAAATGAAGGCTAGTGCATTATGATATCAAAGGCAAAGTGTATGTTTGTGTGTGTGTATATGTGTGTACATGTGTATGTACATGTGTATATGTGTGCATGCTTACATACTGTACATGATTTGGTGTGCATGTACACTATTAATACATGTGTCACAGATCCCTTCGGAACTTTCATTACGCACACCTGGCAACTATTCCCAGTGATTAGTAATTGTCCGACGACGCTGCGACTGGTCCGACCGGCGCCGCCGCAACTTCGGCAGCTGCAACTGGGCTGTCCGACGTCGCCACAATGGGTCGGTCCGATGACGCACGCAAGTTCAGCAGCTACAACTGGCCCTTCCAACGCCGCCACAACCCGTCAGTCCGACGCCACTGCTACTGGCCCTTCCAACGCCGCCACAACCCGTCAGTCTGACGCCACTGCTACTGGCCCTTCCAACGCCGCCACAACCCGTCAGTCCGACGCCACTGCTACTGGCCCTTCCAACGCAGCCACAACCCGTCAGTCCGACGCCACTGCTACTGGCCCTTCCAACGCCGCCACAACCCGTCAGTCCGACGCCACTGCTACTGGCCCTTCCAATGCCGCCACAACCCGTCAGTCCGACGCCACTGCTACTGGCCCTTCCAACGCCGCCACAACCCGTCAGTCCGACGCCACTGCTACTGGCCCTTCCAACGCAGCCACAACCCGTCAGTCCGACGCCACTGCTACTGGCCCTTCCAACGCCGCCACAACCCGTCAGTCCGACGCCACTGCTACTGGCCCTTCCAATGCCGCCACAACCCGTCAGTCCGACGCCACTGCTACTGGCCCTTCCAATGCCGCCACAACCCGTCAGTCCGACGCCACTGCTACTGGCCCTTCCAACGCCGCCACAACCCGTCAGTCCGACGCCACTGCTACTGGCCCTTCCAATGCCGCCACAACCCGTCAGTCCGACGCCACTGCTACTGGCCCTTCCAATGCCGCCACAACCCGTCAGTCCGACGCCACTGCTACTGGCCCTTCCAACGCCGCCACAACCCGTCAGTCTGACGCCACTGCTACTGGCCCTTCCAACGCCGCCACAACCCGTCAGTCTGACGCCACTGCTACTGGCCCTTCCAACGCAGCCACAACCCGTCAGTCCGACGCCACTGCTACTGGCCCTTCCAACGCAGCCACAACCCGTCAGTCCGACGCCACTGCTACTGGCCCTTCCAACGCCGCCACAACCCGTCAGTCCGACGCCACTGCTACTGGCCCTTCCAACGCCGCCACAACCCGTCAGTCCGACGCCACTGCTACTGGCCCTTCCAATGCCGCCACAACCCGTCAGTCCGACGCCACTGCTACTGGCCCATCTGACGACGACGCAACTTCGGCATCTGATCGTCCTCAAGGCTGGTGGCGTGGCACTGTTGGTGCAGCACGTGGGGGGGGGGGGGGGGGGTACTGTCACAGATCCCTCTGGAACTTTCATTACGCACACTTGGCCCCTATGCCCAGTGATTAGTAATTGTATAAGTGTGCCCTTGGTTTACCAGTGTCCTGTCAATTATTGTTGCTATGTCCGTTGGTGCGTGTGAGTACCTGTGCTGTGTGTTTTTGGCTTTCGTGCCCTTGTGGATTGTGCAGATGATTACGGGTCTCGTCCTGTGTGTTATTTATTCAAGGTACTCCTCGCTCTTTTGTTTAGTTTTCAACCCTATGTTTTTGTTACGTTTTTGTAATTTGTCTCCCGATCCTTCATGCAAGCGTGACAACATGCATCAGTGTGTGTGTGTGTATGTACGTACCAGTGTGTACTATTTTAATGTATATATTTATTCAGGTAGTCAATATGTGATGCCTCCATAAAAAGGTATTTTAGGGAAGTTTGTAACAGTTCATTTGTGGAAAATTTTGAAAAGTGGATATTGAGTTTCAACAGTAGTAGAATTCTAGTGGTGTAATCGATGAGTTTCTCACTTGCAGTATTGAGGCTGAAAGCGGTTCATTGGGTTAGACTCCCTCTACTACAATATGAATCTGGGGATATTTAAAAAAAAATACATACATTTAACTAGGCAAGTCAGTTAAGAACAAATTCTTATTTACAATGACAGCCTACACCGGCCAAACCTGGATGACCCTGGGATAATTGTGTGACGCCCAATCACGTCAGGTTGTGATGCAACCTGGATTCGAACCAGTGTATCTGTCGTGACACCTCCAGCACTGAGACACAGCGCCTTAGACCGCTGCGCCACTCGGGAGCTCTTCTTTTGAGCTCCCTGCCACAGGAGCACAAGGTTGGATTATCATACTGAGATTGTGCGCCTCAGCGCCTTACTCTCTCACCTCATCTAGTGTTGGGAAGAACACCTTGTGTACTCAAGTTGAAACTGTATCAGAAATGTTACCCCTAAGCAATGTGTGACAGACATTGGAAACCAATGCAATGATTTTATGTTATTAGCAAAGATTAAGGCACATCATTCCGAAAAACAGTTTTGACAATGTGATTACATCTATCATTATAGCCAATAGTTTTCTTATTTCAACATACAGTAGGATCGAGATGAGAGGACAGGGAGGGAGAGAGAAGGTTTGAGTGTGTGAGAGAGATTGGGTGTGTGTGTGTGTTTATGAGACAGCGAGAGAGAGACAGCGAGAGAGAGAGACAGCGAGAGAGAGAGAGAGAGAGAGAGAGAGAGAGAGAGAGAGAGAGAGAGAGAGAGACAGACAGCTAGGAAGACAGATAGCAGGTGGTGGGTTAGGCTGAGAGAGAGTGGGTGTGTGTGTGTGTGTTTATGAGACAGCGAGAGAGAGAGAGAGAGAGAGAGAGAGAGAGAGAGAGAGAGACAGCCAGGCAGACAGACAGACAGACAGCTAGGAAGACAGATAGCAGGTGGTGGGTTAGGCTGAGAGAGAGGAACCCCCCTTTGACAAGCTTTGACAAGGTGTTACAGGTCTTATGAAGAGTTTCATTCCAAAATGCTATATATCCATTTTTTTTAAAAATGTTGGTAAATGATCTTTTTATGTTTAATAATGAACTTACGAAACAGATTGGTGTCCCCCCCCTCCCCATCTAATCATGACATGGGGTTGTTCAATGACAGACATGTATTTGTTTGAAGTATATCACTAGATGGTTACATTTCAGAGAGACAATCACATTTTGTTGCAAAACGAGATATATCCACCTCTCTCAGAGAAAAAAAAGTAGCACTGCAAGGTTTTACACAGTCAAATGTGACAAATCAAGACTGTTTTAATAAAGAACTGAGCATATTATTACATTTGTAAAAACAAATATTAAAAAATGAATCAATACAATAATATGAGATCTGGGCTCTGGTCAAAAGTAGTGCATTATATAAGGAATAGGGTGCCACTTGGGACGAGACCTAACATTTTACATTTACATTTTAGTCATTTAGCAGATACTCTTATCCAGAGCGACTTACAGTTAGTGCATTCCTCTTAAGATGGCTAGGTGGGACATCCACATATCACAGTCACAGTTAGTGCATTCATCTTAAGATGGCTAGGTGGGACATCCACATATCACAGTCACAGTTAGTGCATTCATCTTAAGATGGCTAGGTGGGACATCCACATATCACAGTCACAGTTAGTGCATTCATCTTAAGATGGCTAGGTGGGACATCCACATATCACAGTCACAGTTAGTGCATTCATCTTAAGATGGCTAGGTGGGACATCCACATATCACAGTCACAGTTAGTGCATTCATCTTAAGATGGCTAGGTGGGACATCCACATATCACAGTCACAGTTAGTGCATTCATCTTAAGATGGCTAGGTGGGACAACCACATATCACAGTCACAGTTAGTACATTCATCTTAAGATGGCTAGGTGGGACAACCACATATCACAGTCACAGTTAGTACATTCATCTTAAGATGGCTAGGTGGTACAACCACAAATCACAGTCACAGTTAGTACATTCATCTTAAGATGGCTAGGTGGGACAACCACATATCACAGTCACAGTTAGTACATTCATCTTAAGATGGCTAGGTGGTACAACCACAAATCACAGTCACAGTTAGTACATTCATCTTAAGATGGCTAGGTGGGACAACCACATATCACAGTCACAGTTAGTACATTCATCTTAAGATGGCTAGGTGGGACAACCACATATCACAGTCACAGTCACAGTTAGTACATTCATCTTAAGATGGCTAGGTGGTACAACCACAAATCACAGTCATAGTAAGTACATTTCTCTTCAGTAAAGTAGCTATCAGCAAAGTCAGAGCTAGTATGGGAGACAAAAGTCAAGTGCAAGTGTTAGTTCACGAAAGGCAAACATTATAGCATGAGGATAGATTTCTGATGTTGAATGTATATGTTAAATATACAAGATACCAATATTCCATTCCAGCTAAACAATGGATATGCACTGAGTGTAGAAAAATGAGGAACACCTGCTCTTTCCAGGACATAGACTGACCAGGTGAATCCAGGTGAAAGCTATGATCCCTTATTGATGTCACCGGCTAAATCCATTTCAGTCAGTGTAGATGAAGGGGAGGAGACAGGTTAAAGAATAATGTTTAACCCTTGAGACAATAGAGACATGGATTGTATACAGTATGTGTGCCATTCAGAGGGTGAATGGGCAAGATAAAATATTTTAGTTCCTTTGAATGGGGTATGGTAGTAGGTGCCAGGCGCACCGGTTTGAGTGTGTCAAGAACTGCAACACTCCTGGGGCATGCCACTTCCTCTCTCCTCATTCTCCCTACCGACATCCAAATGAATATACAGTCGTGGCCAAAAGTTTTGAGAACGACACAAATATTAATTTTCACAAAGTTTTCTGCTTCAGTGTCTTTAGATATTTCTGTCAGATGTTACTATGGAATACTGAAGTATCATTACAAGCATTTCACAAGTGTCAAAGGCTTTTATTGACAATTACATGAAGTTGATGCAAGGGGTCAATATTTGCAGTGTTGAGCCTTCTTTTTCAAGACCTCTGCAATCCACCCTGGCATGCTATCAATTAACTTCTGGGCCACATCCTGACTGATGGCAGCCCATTCATGCATAATCAATGCTTGGAGTTTGTCAGAATTTGTGGGTTTTTGTTTGTCCACCCGCCTCTTGAGGATTGACCACAAGTTCTCAATGGGATTAAGGTCTGGGGAGTTTCCTGGCCATGGACCCAAAATATCTATGTTTTGTTCCCCGAGTCACTTAGTTATCACTTTTGCCTTATGGCAAGGTGCTCCATCATGCTGGAAAAGGCATTGTTCGTCACCAAACTGTTCCTGAATGGTTGGGAGAAGTTGCTCTCGGAGGATGTGTTGGTACCATTCTTTATTCATGGCTGTGTTCTTAGGCAAAATTGTGAGTGAGCCCACTCCCTTGGCTGAGAAGCAACCCCACACATGAATGGTCTCAGGATGCTTTACTGTTGGCATGGCACAGGACTGATGGTAGCGCTCACCTTGTCTTCTCCGGACTAGCTTTTTTCCGGATGCCCCAAACAATCGGAAAGGGGATTCATCAGAGAACATTACTTTACCCCAGTCCTCAGCAGTCCAATCCCTGTACCTTTTGCAGAATATTAGTCTGCCCCTGATTTTTTTTCCTGGAGAGAAGTGGCTTCTATGCTGCTCTTCTTGACACCAGGCCATCCTCCAAAAGTCTTCGCCTCTCTGTGCGTGCAGATGCACTCACACCTGCGTGCTGCCATTCCTGAGCAAGCTCTGTGCTAGTGGTGCCCCGATCCTGCAGCTGAATCAACTTTAGGAGATGGTCCTGGCTCTTGCTGGACTTTCTTGGGCGCACTGAAGCCTTCTTCACAACAATTGAACTGCTCTTCTTGAAGTTCTTGATGATCTGATAAATGGTTGATTTAGGTGCAATCTTACTGGCAGCAACATCCTTGCCTGTGAAGCCCTTTTAGTGCACAGCAATGATGACAGCAAGTGTTTCTTTGCAGGTAACCATGGATGACAGAGGAAGAACAATGATTCCAAGCACCACCCTCCTTTTGAAGCTTCCAGTCTGTTATTCGAACTCAATCAGCATGACAGAGTGATCTCCAGCCTTGTCCTCGTCAACACTCACACCTGTGTTAACGGGAGAATCACTGACATGATGTCAGCTGGTCCTTTTGTGGCAGGGCTGAAATGCAGTGGAAATGTTTTTTTGGGAGTCAGTTCATTTGCATGGCAAAGATCACTCTACATATCATTCTGGAGTATATTCAAATTGACATCATACAAACTGAGGCAGCAGACTTTGTGAAAATTCATATTTGTGTCATTCACAAAACGTTTGGCCACGACTGTACTCCGTTTAATTTGATCCAAAAACAAACAAATAAATAAATTGATTTAAACCAGAAAATGAAACAAAATTACCATCAATCAATGAAATGTATTTATAAAGCCATTTGTACATCAGCCGTTCTATGAATGACTGTCAAGAATTATCCTTATTTTCCAGTGATGCCATGTTAGAGCTCCAGAAACATATTCTGGCAGCTTGGAGTTCACATAAACAACTTTGACCAGCATGCGCCTCTAAATAATCTGCAGCATGACAATTAAGCAGTTGGGAAAGAAAGAGAAAGAGAGGGAGCGAGAGTGAAAGAAAGAGAGGAAGGGAGAAAGAGAAAGAGAGGGAGAGTGAGGGAGAGATAGAGAGGGAGGGAGTGGGATTGAGAGAAAGATTGGGAGGGAGAGATAGATAGAGGGAAGGGGAGAGAGAGAGAGAGAGAGAGAGAGAGAGAGAGAGAGAGAGAGAGAGAGAGAGAGAGGAGGAGAAGGAGAGGGAGGGAAAAGAGAGAGAGAGAGAAAGAGAGGGAGGGCGAGAGAGAGAGAGAGAGAGAGAGAGAGAGAGAGAGAGAGGAGAGAGGAGAGAGAGAGAGAGTGAAAGAGAGGGAGGGAGAGAGAGAAAGAGAAGGAGGGAGAGAGAGAAAGAGAGGGAGGGTGAGAGAGTGAAAGAGAAGGAGGGAGGGAGAGTGAGAGAGCACTGAGGAGAGCTGAGGCCTCCTGGACCCAGAGGTTTTACATAAGCCAGCCTTTATGTTACCAAATGAAGTAATGCAACCAGTCGATGCAACCACTCGCCGCAGCCTAGGAAACCATAAATTGAGTTTTCATAAAAGAAACGTTGTGTAAGGAGGCCAGCTGGTGAGGCTCACAGAGTAAACATGCTTTTCATCAAATGCAGTTGCTGAATTTAGCAACTATCGGGTCATTTTTCAGGACCAGATAAACAAAACACAAGTACTGAATCAGGGCTTGCAAAACAAAATCAATATCCATTTGATTATTATTCTATCAAACATACACATTCCATCCCAGCTGTGAACTGGGAGTCCTAAAAATAATTAAGTATTGGCATTCCCTCTGAAACTGCCCGGAAATGCCTGGAACATTCAAACATACCAAGGTTTAGGGATTTCTCTCCAAGCCTGGCCATGGAGCCAGCAGAAGAAATTAGGGTATATCTGTCATAGATTTCTTGGCTGTCGCATGGGCAAACAGACCAGAAAAACTCACTGACGGACTGAGGATAGGGCAGGATTCCGTTGTGTTTGAAACATTCAGAAATTCAAAGTAGCCTCGCTACCGAGCACAAAAGCCAATTCTCTGCTGCGCTTGGTATAATGTAATTTACATGAGCTCCTCTGAGTCTGTTTTCTGTTGCCAGGCGATGTGAACCCAGAGTGCCCTGGCGCTTAATAAATACGAGGACGAGCTGCATTGCTAAATCCTGTTTCTTCTCTTCACACGTGTTGCTGAATCATTGTGGCCCATGTGTCAAGACATTAGTATTGGGAGAACATAACGACCATGTCATAAGTCTTCATCCTTAAACATGTTCCCTACAGAGAAACATTTTCTCCGCTGAACAAAGAGACCTATTATTGTATTGCCGTCCTTGTATTCCTTCCATACGGTGACCTTTTACATCAAGAAAAACCAAAAAAAATGAAAGATTTAATGTACCCATCGATAAACTATTTCTGGCATAGTCAAATGCAGTACAATGGTCACTGCTTCTGTGATCACCATGACAGAGAAGCAAGGAACATAAGATGGTAACATGCTTAGCTCTATGAGTATATCTGTGAGGAAGAAAGTGACAAACCACCTTGTGAAACCGATAAACAGGCTGATCCCCGTTGCTTTTCGTTGTTCTTTGGAGGACAGTTTCACTTCTTACAGCGAGGCTGCTGGTTCTCAGTCTTGGTTTTGTTGGTCTGTCCTTACTTCAGGAGGGGCGATGATGGGCCTCCCAGCCTACTAGGACCTGGTCCTGTCGTTCAACCTGAGAGATAATCAATGATTACCAGATCCACTGGTGCAGATAACGCTGTGGGATAGGCCCTGCTGAGCCATGTGACCATCTGTCAGCAGCCCATTCATCAACACTCAGACCTGTGGGGGGTGGGGGTGGGGTACAGAGTGGTGCATAGGAATGTTTATTCAAGAGATTGTATCATGGCCCTTTTGAATGGGGACTTCGTAGACTGTCTGGGAAATGTGCATTTCCTTACATTTTCATAATTTATAACAGCATACTGTAATCCCATAAATGTTATGGACTGTGTTCATGTTCTGGGCTTGAAAGAAAAGTCAACATCCAGGAGTTGACTTTGGAGAGGTAGCCTGCCTTCCTGCCTCAAACCTATGTCTGGTATTTGCATTATGCCACAGCTTTAGTCTGTCTCTCAAACACAGAAGTCCCTCACACACCATTGCAGTAAATCCTGTTGATAGTAATACATAGCTATTGAAAAACGTTCCATTCCCTGCTCCGTGTTAAAACTGGTATTGAGTGATTTGACTTGAAAGAAAATAACTTTGATGTCAGTAGAAAGCATTCTCCTTTGATCTGTGCCTGAAATTTTAACACTGTTGCCAAATTCAGACATTTTGTTCTCACCCGTCAGGCTACATTCTTGATATGGCCGCGGTGGTAACAGCTATCTGCCACCTGTACACCACAGATAAATCTGCCCTGAGTAGCAACCTACCAGCTCTCACAGTCCCACGTCAGAATTAGACGATCATCCATATTTCTCAAACGTCAAATTTTAAAGTTGTTCCAAATGTCAAATTTCAAAGTGTTTCAAAGGTTAAGTTGAGGCATTAACTCCAAATTCCGAAAGGTTCATTATTAACTCCGAATGGTTAAGTTAAGGGTTAAGTTTTGGGAAAAAAAAAAATCTGAGGCAGATGCTTGCGTCCTCTGCCATCCCCGTCCAGCAAAACCAAAACCTACATGAAGGTAACAGCGCTCACTGTTGCCCCTAGTGGACGGTTTCCACGTCATCTCCCAACATCCTCAGACATGGATGGACGTCAAATACTGACTTGTATCACAGGTGAGTTGTTTGGTAGTAACACTACCTGCGGTGGTGGGGCCTGCCAGGCTACCTGCCACACACACACCACACATACATGTACACACACCACACATACATGTACACACACCACACATACATGTACACACACCGCACATACATGTACCCACATACGGAGTGCCACCAGCCAGTTCCAGGATATATATATAGAGAGAATAGCAGCATGGGTCTACTCCTTGCCTCGACTCTATAGCACAGTCACATGGGGGAGAGTGTCTATGGGGTCGACTCCCTGCATCACAGTATGAGGACATACATTGTCTGTGGTAGATTTTGATACTGGTCGCTGTAGCTTCCCTCAAATGGTTTTCCATAAAAATCACATTGAAAGGAAAGACATGAACTACATTAAGTTGAATGGAGAAGTTCATTCTCTGAAAAAAAATCCTCTTAACATATTATTTAGCTTCTTAGAAAAGCACAGATACTATTGGAAATCTGGAAAACCATTCTAGACCGTCTGATTGGTCGCAGAAACTGATGAGTTGGGCCAGAGCCAGAACACATGTGGGTAAAGCGGGCATTGATACTCTGATTAGTAAGATATGATCCAATTACTTTGTTCTGTACAACAACCCTCATTTTGACATCACCACAAACAACTTTATTGATGTCAGTCTCAGACTGAAGTATGTAGCAAACGATAGAGCAGCAGAAGAATTCAGTTTGAGTTGTCAGGTAAAGATACTAAATTATTGCCTCTAAAGTAAACACCACTGAATACATGGAAAAAGACAGAGGTTTTTGTGTACAGTGCACTCAAGTGCCAAAAGCAATATTTTGATGCGGAAGCTATACCTGTCTCCCAACTTCCTGTCTTATGTAAATCTAGATTTGTACACAACATAGCACTGGTCTGGAGTCAGTTGAGAGCAACGTGATTAACATACAAACAGGCAGGCAGGCCTGATCCCAGGTAGCACACACACACACACACACACACACACACACACACACACACACACACACACACACACACACACACACACACACACACACACACACACACACACACACACACACACACACACACACACACACACACACACACACACACACACACACACACAAGCTTAGTTAAAGGGCTTCAACTGTAAATCTGCTCTTGCCTGTGGTCATGGCAGAGAGAGAAGTGAGGGGTTTGTATGGGCTGTGACGCAAGCTGTGCACAATGAAAGAACCAACTGTGTGAGTGTTGAGGGGCATGAATTCACATGTGCTCCCTCATTCTGACACACACACACACACACACACACACACACACACACACACACACATTATATCATACACACAGGTGTACTCACATGTACGTTACTCAGAAACACATACGACACACATGCAGGCGAACACACAGTCGCACACACACACACACAGTCGCACACACAGTCGCACACACACACACACACAGTCGCGCACACACACACAGTCGCACACACACACACACACACACACACACACACACACACACACACACACACACACACACACACACACACACACACACACACACAGTACTGTTTAACCTCAGTCCCAGACAGAAAGGCCATCATAGAGAATCGTAATAGTAAAATCTAATCTATATAATCACCACTGTATGTGAAGGCAATGCAAACAGAGGAGCTATAAAAAAGGGTACAGTACTGAGCTGACTCAGCACAACACTGAATGAGAGTGTTGACTGTCCCGTGTGTGTCACTGCACATAGTACCTGTATTAGAGTAGTGGAGGTAGTTGGCAGGGGCTGTGGATGGTGAGCAGCACTCCTAACATGCTGTACCCCATTCTATCATTAACCATCATTAGACAGGCAAATCTGACACAAGACGAGGATGACAGCACAACAAAGCCTTCTCAAAGGAAGCCATATAAATACATTTTATTTTTACCCAGTCCACAAAACCCATTTTTGAAGCAGTATTAAGCGGAGTTGTGAGTGTGGCGCCACAGACTTGTTGCCCGGCTCCAATAAACAGGGAGAGAGGGGAGAGAGGGAGAGACTTGCGGACGACGTGCACGTAAAAGTGATCACACAGGGGCGGGCTGAGCAGCTTCGCCGTTCACCACCGTTACCGTCCGCCCACAGACGTATAATGACTTCCCTGGGAATGGAAGCTTGAAAAGTTTACGATAACGCACTCGCCGTCCATTGATACATTCCCCACATGGCCCTGAGATTTATATTATTGTTGCAAGTCTCCCAGGATCCTCTCTTCTCCTGCTGCCAGGGGAGTTGCTCTCCACTTTATGCCTCGTATAGAACTATATAAAACATTGATGAATAATCTCCCTCTCTCATTCCCCCACCCTCTTTCTGCTTCTTTCACTTTCCCTCTCTCCACTCCTGCTTTCCCTCTCCCTCGTACTGAACAGGCCAACAGGCCAACATGCAGGCAGAAAAACAGCTGGTCACCGTAGTCTGTCACCAGGTTATCATCAGGAGAGGGAAAACGGCTGACTACTCTCTCACGCCTGCAGTAGCCTGTTGATTATAATAGCTATACTATTCTCAAAAGCCTATATTTCCATCAAATGTACACCCTCTCTATGTAGTATTTTAACAGATAAGGGAAAACAGTGGGTTCACTAAAGTGCCAGGTTAGGACGTCACCATGTGCATGTGCTGAATGTGAAAATGTAAGCATATCATCCCATTTTGAATGGGTGCCATGTTTCTCTGCCTGCTCCTGTCAAGTCTATGATGAACCAGGCCCTCAAAGGTGCCCATGGGTAATCAATGTGGCCAGTTAGGAGAGATGTCCTGAGTGATGTCCTGGCAAAATTCCCAATCTGGCCCTCAAACCATAATCCCCAGTTTACGATTGGCTCATTCATCCCCCTCCTCTCCCCTGTAACTATTCCCCAGGTTGTTGCTGTAAATGAGAACGTGTTCTCAGTCAATGTACCTGGTAAAATAACGGATTAAAAAAATAAAATAATAATAAATAAAATAAAATAATATATAAAAAATATAAAAATTTAAAAAATCTCTCAAAGGTCACTAAATTCATCATCTCAATAACATCAGAAGTTGCTGATACTGGAGCATTCGCTACAGCCAAGCTCAACATGGTAGTAAAGCACTCCATCTAGTGGATAATTTAGTAACTACAGTTCATCATCTCAATAGTCAGCAAATAACATCAGAAGTTGCTGATGCTGGAGCATTCGCTACAGCCAAGCTCAACATGGTGGTAAAGCACTCCATCTAGTGGACAATTTAGTAACTACAGTTCATCATCTCAGTCAATATCAACATCCATTCCTTTACTTTAGATTTGTGTCTATTAGGTAGTTGTTGTGGAATTACATGTTAGATATTGCTGCACTGTCGGAACTAGAAGCACACGCATTTCACTACACTCGCAATAACATCTGCACACCATGTGTATGTGACCAATAAAATTGGATATGATTTGATTTTAAATCAATATCAGTGAATAAGATCATACACATGGTGTGCAATGTTATTGCGAGTGTAGTGAAATGCTTGTGCTTCTAGTTCCGACAGTGCAGCAATATCTAACATGTAATCTAACAATTCCACAACAACTACCTAATACACACAAATCTAAGTAAAGTAATGGGATAAGAATATATACATATAAATATATGGATGAGCAATGACAGAGCGGCATAGGCAAGATGCAGTAGATGGTATAATGCAAGATATGTAAACATTATTAAAGTGCCATTATTAAAGTGTTGAAATGGGGACCAATTCTATACAGAGTGGGGTTGTTTGTCACCAAAGATGATCCTTACCTTGATCCCTACAGTTTGGAAATCATACCAGAGCCCACACAAACATCTCTAAACTGAGAGCTGTTGCCTGGCCTTTTGTGTAGATCGTTGACCAAAAATTACAATTACATCCATTTGAATTCCACTTTGGAACACAAGATAATGTGGAAAAAAGTCAAAAGGTGTGAATACTTTCTACAGCATACATTATTATTGCCAAATAAGACAAGAAAATGTAAGCAACGACACACAGCAGGAGGGAGCTGAAGGAGACCAGTATTAGGCCTAGGTTCATGTAATGAAAAAGTGTAACACCAAATCAAAATATATCTGCAGTGCAGCTAGGGCCACATCAACCCTAGACACAAGAACATACAAAGATAAAAAATAAAAAATAAACGTGTTTATTGACTCATGGTATGACAGATAAGATAATGTCATTGGAATTACCTTTCTAAATCATATTATAATGAAATTTAAATAAACTATCCTAATTTGGATGATTTATTCGTAAACATTTGGTCTTATTTCATAACGGAATGGAATAGGCAATTATGGATACGGCAGTGTATCAGGAGGTAGTTTATCCCTCTAGGTCTTTCACCAAGTAAAGGTCTGCTTTTTTCAGGGCCTGGTAAAACTGTTCCTGGGCAGTTTTCCCCTTGTTAATAACCATGGTCAGCAGAGCTTCATTTTTCTTGGTCCGTGTGGTTTTGATCTCTATCTCCTCTCTATCCTCCTCACTCAGAACCCCAAGGTCTATGAGATTGCTGAGGATGGGACGAAGGTTGCCCATCCTGTTCTCCAGATCATTCTTGTGTGTTTTCAGGAAATCCTGAACTGATGACATCATGGGGCCGGAGGGGCTGGTGTGCTGGGGTGGCGCAGACAAAGGGCCTGCAAGAGAAGAGGACTCACTGTTATAATAAATATCCATAGAGATAGAGATGAGTCAAATGGAAATCATTCTAGCTGCTGTATGCGCAAGCTCGACCAATTGGTACGATTGGTATGATTGGTACGATTGGTACGATTGGTATGATTGGTACGATTGGTACGATTGGTATGATTGAGTGTGAATGTTTTATGTCAATATTTGTCAATAATTGAACTTTTGTCTCATATGAGTGCAATTCTCAGTTTACTTATTTTGTGCAAAATCATTGTGTTAAAAGTGTAGATTTTACACTACCCGTCATCACCTGTATGATAATGGATTGCCCCAATGGTGTTACCAGTCATTATGGGAGCGTTGACACTGGCCCCATTATTGGCTGAGATGGTGAAGGGTTGGCCAGAAGAAGACCCAGATTCCGGACAAGATGCCATTCTATGTCACTAGACACAGAACATTTGAATATGAGGGAAAACATGATCTATTTCATTTTGTAAAGTTGACTGAAGTCCTAGACCTATCAAGGAATACAGATATGGAGACAGCATACAGCCAATTTGAGTCACGTCTCATGTAGACAGAATATGATTGCTGATTTGATCTACAAACATCTACTCAGCCTACGTTAAGCATTGTCTCTCAACCTGGTCTCGGAGCATTTTGTATTATTCTGTATGTAAACCGAGACACTCCATTTAGTATAATATGTTATGTTTTGTATGGTATGTATTAATTTGTGTATGTCCATTTCGTATTATATGTTACGAAATACAATTAATTATATGTAATGAATTTGCTAAACTTACAATATGTTACGAATTTCCAAAACGTATGATATGTTACGAATTCTAGCTAGGTGGCTAATATTAGGTAGTTTGCGAACATTAGCTAGACTAGGAGTTACTGTTAGGGTTAAATTGTAATTTTGTAACTAAATCCAGGCTGTATCACATTTGGCCCAGCATTGTCCGGAGTTGCCCGTCATTGCAAATAAGAATGTGTTCTTAACTGACTTGCCTAGTTAAATAAAGGTGGAAAAAAATGTTTTAAAGTTTAGGAGTTAGGTTAAAAGGTTATGGTTAGGGTTATCTAAACGGGTTAAGTTTTTGCCTTAAGTAACCATTTGTCTTATGTAACCATACCAAACATAACATATCATAGTAAATTAATTCCCTCAGATTTATACATTCAGAATACTATGAAATGCTCTGAAATCAGGTTGTTTCTCTCTACAGATTACAGTATAGGACATTACATAACTGCTAAATGTCGTTAAGAACATAAATATACAATGCAAGTCAAACATACATTTATTTGTCAAATTACGCACTGTTCATTGCATTATGCCAGTTTACAAGGTCAGGAAAAAGCCATCCAACTCCGTCACTCAGATGTTCGATTATATTCTGATTATATTCCAAACGAATTCAAATCGCACACAAATTAACACATTCTATTGGAAAATATCTCAAACATCGCCTTACCAAGTTTGATGTTCTAGCTCGGGAGATGCAGGCTACCTTTGTATGAATGTTCTCTTCTCTTTTAAAGTTACAAAAGTTTAGAAGGAAACTACAGAAGACTATTTTCACTTTCGATTTCTGATGCATTACGTCTCTATCACACCGATTGTCATAGGCGTTTTGGTATATGTTTCAAATGGAACGCTGTGTTTGCCTTGCAGCATTGCAGAGGCAGTTGTGTTCGTTGGATTTATGGAACGTATTCGTCGAACTACGTGTATATGGCTTGACAGAAATGGAGGCAGAAGGAGAATTTTGAACTGTTGCTGCACACATATCCAGAAGATGCTGGAGCACTATTGGTGTGATCGAGGCGTGAGCCTATCAGTGCTGTTAGTTGTTGTTGTAAACCTATACAGGAATACAACCACATATGGTTGTTAATAACAACTCAAAGGACATGCAACCTAGACTGTCGAAATTGAATGCATATCTCGTTTTTGAGTTCTAATTAACAACCATATGTGGTTGTATTCCTGTATAGGTTTACAACAACAACTGCAATTCTACACATTTTCCCATATGGATTAGAGAAAATGTTGCAATTTTAAAGCAAGCTTTCTGCAATTCTTTATATTTTGTTATAGGGCGGAGGGGAGTTGAGCAGTTTTAAAGCTTAACACATTTTGCCAAGACTTAAAGTACCAGTCAAGGGATTTTCTTTATTTGACAATTTTCTACATTGTAGAATAATAGTGACGACATCCAAACTGTGCACAGCCTGAAGGTGTGTTGTCCTGTTGAAAAACAAATGATAGTCCCACTAAGCGCAAACCAGATGGGATGGCATATTGCTACAGAATGCTGTGGTAACCATGCTGGTTAAGTGTGCCTTGAATTCTAAATAAATCACTGACAGTGTCACCAGCAAAGCACATCACACCTCCTCCTCAATGCTTCACAGTGGGAACCACACATGCGGAGAGCGACCGTTCCCCTACTCTGCGTCTCACAAAGACACGGCAGTTGGGACTAAAAATCTCACATTTGAACTCATCAGATTAAAGGACAGATTTCCACCGGTCTAATGTCCATTGCTTGTGTATCTTGGCCAAAGCAAGTCTCTTCTACTTATTGTTGTCCTTTAGTAGTGGCTTCTTTGCAGCAATTCGACCACAAAGACCTGATCCTCCAGTTGATGTTGTGATGTGTCTGTCACTCGTCACTCTGTGAAGCATTTATTTGGACTGCAATTTCTGAGGCTGGTAACTCTAATGAATTTATCCTCTGCAGCAGAGGTAACTCTGGGTCTTCCTTTCCTGTGGCGTTCCTCATGAGAGCCAGTTTCATGTTAGTCCGTGATGGTTTTTGCGAATGCACTCAAAGAAACTTTCAAAGTTCTTGAAATTTTCTGGCTTGACTGTTGCACCAGTCTTCGCTTTGGCTCCACCTCCTGTCCAGCTCAGGCGTTCAGCGTCGCCGGCCTTCTAGCTACTGCCGAACCTACTGCTGGCAAACGCCCTTCACTCATCAACCCCGGCTGTCTCGTCATCATTACACACACCTGGTTCCAATCCCCACTCTATATATACTCCCTCTGCCATTTGTCTTTGTTGGTCATTGTAAAGATTACTTGTTTTCCTGAGAGGAATCTCTCCTACTATTTCCTGAGTATATTATATCTTACATTTTGGGATCGCCCTGTGCCTTTTTGTTTATGGAGATATATTTTGAGCACAACAGCATTTAGGTTTCATCCAGCTTTGATCTATGGTGCTTAAATAAATCCAGTATTTCTAAACCTGCGACTGCCTCCTGCCTACCTCTCGGGCTGTAGGAGCAAAGCTCCACCACCAGGACTCGTGCCTGGAGCGCCTCGGGACTGCCATGGACTACGTGCCTCGGACCTACACCAGTGACAATGCCTGACCTTCATGTCTTAAAGAAAGAATGGACTGTTTTTCTTTGCTTATTTGAGCTGTTCTTGCCATAATATGGACTTGGTCTTTTACCAAATAGGGCTAACTTCTGTATATCACCCCTACTTTGTCACAACGCAACTGATCGACTCAAATGCATTAAGAAGGATTACACACACACATTAACTTTTAAGGCACACCTGTTACAGTTTCTCAGTCGCTTTGGTGCATTTCTTAGATCAAAAGTGCAATTCTTGATACTACTTGTACAAATTCAAAATCATCTAGACACTTGTGCACATCATTAAAGCAATTTCTTATTCCTTTGAACAAATTGCAATTGATAATGTACAAGTGTCAGCTCATGTCATGTTGATCAAAATATAGTAGATGGTTCTCTGTTGAATAGTCTTACCCCTCAAAACATCTAGGCATTAGTTCCTTGCAAATCAAACCAAATGTA
This sequence comes from Oncorhynchus clarkii lewisi, assembly GCF_045791955.1. Taxonomy (NCBI): domain Eukaryota; kingdom Metazoa; phylum Chordata; class Actinopteri; order Salmoniformes; family Salmonidae; genus Oncorhynchus; species Oncorhynchus clarkii. The sequence goes on along the minus strand of NC_092151.1, from coordinate 32,980,733 downwards.
TTTATATAGCCCTTCGTACATCAGCTGATATCTCAAAGTGCTGTACAGAAACCCAGCCTAAAACCCCAAACAGCAAGCAATGCAAGTGTAGAAGCACGGTGGCTAGGAAAAACTCCCTAGAAAGGCCAAAACCTAGGAAGAAATTTAGAGAGGAACCAGGCTATGTGGGGTGGCCAGTCCTCTTCTGGCTGTGCCGGGTGGAGATTATAACAGAACATGGCCAAGATGTTCAAATGTTCATAAATGACCAACATGGTCGAATAATAATAAGGCAGAACAGTTGAAACTGGAGCAGCAGTACAGTCAGGTGGACTGGGGACAGCAAGGAGTCATCATGTCAGGTAGTCCTGGGGCATGGTCCTAGGGCTCAGGTCCTCTGAGAGAGAGAAAGAGAGAATTAGAGAGAGCACACTTAAATTCACACAGGACACCGAATAGGACAGGAGAAGTACTCCAGATATAACAAACTGACCCTAGCCCCCCGACACAAACTACTGCAGCATAAATACTGGAGGCTGAGACAGGAGGGGTCAGGAGACACTGTGGCCCCATCCGAGGACACCCCCGGACAGGGCCAAACAGGAAGGATATAACCCCACCCACTTTGCCAAAGCACAGCCCCCACACCACTAGAGGGATATCTTCAACCACCAACTTACCATCCAGAGACAAGGCTGAGTATAGCCCACAAAGATCTCCGCTACGGCACAACCCAAGGGGGGGCGCCAACCCAGACAGGATGACCACATCAGTGAATCAACCCACTCAGGTGACGCAGCCCTTCCAGGGACGGTATGAGAGAGCCCCAGTAAGCCAGTGACTCCAGCCCCTGTAATAGGGTTAGAGGCAGAGAATCCCAGTGGAAAGAGGGGAACCGGCCAGGCAGAGACAGCAAGGGCGGTTCGTTGCTCCAGAGCCTTTCCGTTCACCTTCCCACTCCTGGGTCAGACTACACTCAATCATATGACCCACTGAAGAGATAAGTCTTCAGTAAAGACTTAAAGGTTGAGACTGAGTCAGACCGTTCCATAAAAATGGAGCTCTATTGGAGAAAGCCCTGCCTCCAGCTGTTTGCTTAGAAATTCTAGGGACAATTAGGAGGCCTGCGTCTTGTGACCGTAGCGTACGTGTAGGTATGTACGGCAGGACCAAATCAGAGAGATAGGTTGGAGCAAGCCCACGTAATGCTTTGTAGGTTAGCAGTAAAACCTTGAAATCAGCCCTTGCTTTGACAGGAAGCCAGTGTAGGGAGGCTAGCACTGGAGTAATATGATCAAATGTTTTGGTTCTAGTCAGGATTCTAGCAGCCGTATTTAGCACTAACTGAAGTTTATTTAGTGCTTTATCCGGGTAGCCGGAAAGTAGAGTATTGCAGTAGTCTAACCTAGAAGTGACAAAAGCATGGATTAATTTTTCTGCATCATTTTTGGACAGAAAGTTTCTGATTTTTGCAATGTTACGTAGATGGAAAAAAGCTGTCCTTGAAATGGTCTTGATATGTTCTTCAAAAGAGAGATCAGGGTCCAGAGTAACGCCGAGGTCCTTCACAGTTTTATTTGAGACGACTGTACAACCATTAAGATTAAGATTAATTGTCAGATTCAACAGAAGATCTCTTGGGACCTAGAACAAGCATCTCTGTTTTGTCCGAGTTTAAAAGTAGAAAGTTTGCAGCCATCCACTTCCTTATGTCTGAAACACATGCTTCTAGCGATGACAATTTTGGGGCCTTACCATGTTTCATTGAAATGTACAGCTGTGTGTCATCCGCATAGCAGTGAAAGTTAACATTATGTTTTCGAATGACATCCCCAAGAGGTAAAATATATAGTGAAAACAATAGTGGTCCTAAAACGGAACCTTGAGGAACACCGAAATTTACAGTTGATTTGTCAGAGGACAAACCATTCACAGAGACAAACTGATATCTTTCCGACAGATAAGATCTAAACCAGGCCAGAACTTGCCCGTGTAGACCAATTTGGGTTTCCAATCTCTCCAAAAGAATGTGGTGATCGATGGAATCAAAAGCAGCACTAAGGTCTAGGAGCACGAGGACAGATGCAGAGCCTCGGTCTGATGCCATTAAAAGGTAATTTACCACCTTCACAAGTGCAGTCTCAGTGCTATGATGGGGTCTAAAACCAGACTGAAGCATTTCGTATACATTGTTTGTCTTCAGGAAGGCAGTGAGTTGCTGCGCAACAGCCTTTTCTAAAATTTTTGAGAGGAATGGAAGATTCGATATAGGCCGATAGTTTTTTATATTCTCTGGGTCAAGGTTTGGCTTTTTCAAGAGAGGCTTTATTACTGCCACTTTTAGTGAGTTTGGTACACATCCGGTGGATAGAGAGCCGTTTATTATGTTCAACATAGGAGGGCCAAGCACAGGAAGCAGCTCTTTCAGTAGTTTAGTTGGAATAGGGTCCAGTATGCAGCTTGAAGGTTTAGAGGCCATGATGATTTTCATCATTGTGTCAAGGGATATAGTACTAAAACACTTGAGCGTCTCTCTCGATCCTAGGTCCTGGCAGAGTTGTGCAGACTCAGGACAACTGAGCTTTGAAGGAATACGCAGATTTAAAGAGGAGTCCGTAATTTGCTTTCTAATAACCATGATCTTTTCCTCAAAGAAGATCATGAATTTAACACTGCTAAAGTGAAAGCCATCCTCTCTTGGGGAATGCTGCTTTTTAGTTAGCTTTGCGACAGTATCAAAAAGGAATTTCAGATTGTTCTTATTTTCCTCAATTAAGTTAGAAAAATAGGATGATCGAGCAGCAGTAAGGTCTCTTCGGTACTGCACGGTACTGTCTTTCCAAGCTAGTCGGAAGACTTCCAGTTTGGTGTGGCGCCATTTCCGTTCCAATTTTCTGGAAGCTTGCTTCAGAGCTCGGGTATTTTCTGTGTACCAAGGAGCTAGTTTCTTATGAGAAATGTTTTTAGTTTTTAGGGGTGCAACTGCATCTAGGGTATTGCGCAAGGTTAAATTGAGTTCCTCAGTTAGGTGGTTAACTGATTTTTGTCCTCTGGCGTCCTTGGGTAGACAGAGGGAAACTGGAAGGACATCAAGGAATCTTTGTGTTGTCTGTGAATTTATAGCACGACTTTTGATGTTCCTTGGTTGGGGTCTGAGCAGATTATTTGTTGCAATTGCAAACGTAATAAAATGGTGGTCCGATAGTCCAGGATTATGAGGAAAAACATTAAGATCCAGAACATTCATTCCATGGGACAAAACTAGGTCCAGAGTATGACTGTGACAGTGAGTGGGTCCATAGACATGTTGGACAAAACCCACTGAGACGATGGTGGCTCCGAAAGCCTTTTGGAGTGGGTCTGTGGACTTTTCCATGTGAATATTAAAGTCACCAAAGATTAGAACATTATCTGCTATGACTGCGAGGTCCGATAGGAATTCAGGGAACTCAATGAGGAACGCTGTATATGGCCCAGGAGGCCTGTAAACAGTAGCTATAAAAAGTGATTGAGTAGGCTGCATAGATTTCATGACTAGAAGCTCAAAAGACGAAAACGTCATTTTTTTTTTTTTGTAAATTAAAATTTGCTATCGTAAATGTTAGCAACACCTCCGCCTTTGCGGGATGCACGGGGGATATGGTCACTAGTGTAGCTAGGAGGTGAGGCCTCATTTAACACAGTAAATTCATCAGGCTTAAGCCATGTTTCAGTCAGGCCAATCACATCAAGATTATGATCAGTGATTAGGTCATTGACTATAATTGCCTTTGAAGTAAGGGATCTAACATTAAGTAGCCCTATTTTGAGATGTCAGGTATCATGATCTCTTTCAATAATGACAGGAATGGTGGTGGTCTTTATCCTAGTGAGATTGCTAAGGCGTACACCGCCATGTTTAGTTTTGCCCAACCTAGGTCGAGGCACAGACACGGTCTCAATGGTGATAGCTGAGCTGACTACACTGACTGTGCTAGTGGCAGACTCCACTATGCTGGCAGGCTGGCTAACAGCCTGCTGCCTGGCCTGCACCCTTGCATAAGCCTTTACATGCAAAATTGTTGAACTATTTGTCATAAACTGTCAAGTATAGTTTTACACATTTCTATTAGACCTTTTGTACAAAAACGTGAATTGATGAATCGTGCAGGTTAAATTGACCCTCACTCATGAAGGAATGTAAAGTGTTTGTTCAATCAACAATCAACCAGTTGTCTAAATTGCTCAAAGGTGCATCTCATGAAGAATCAATTGGCAAGCATATATAGACAGACCACAACCCAGAGCTGCAATTTTCTAATAATGGATGGACCAGGAAACGAACAGGGTCAACAGCCAGGAGGAGGAGGAGGAGGAGGAGGAGGAGGAGGAGGAAGAAGAAGAAGAAGAAGAAGAAGAAGAAGAAGAAGAAGAAGAAGAGGAGCAAGGATGTGTGGTGGAAGGCAAAACAGAGGAAGAGGCAGAAGAGGACATAACCGCATATCTGATGACATAAGGGCCACTATTGTAGACCATGTTGTCAATCATGGCCTTACAATGGCTGAGGCGGGTCGAAGGGTGCAACCAAATATTGGGAGATCAACCGTGTCCTCAATAGTTCAAACGTTTCGGAGAGAGAACAGGTATGTCCACCAATGTACAGTGCACTGTTACTGTATATAAGCAGTATACTGTATACTTCCTACAATGCTTCATATTACAGTAGTCCACTTGTATTTCACAGCATACAGAAATATACTCTATACAGATACATACTGCACCTTACATTCACCCACCTGTATGTTTTACAGTAAAATGTGTGTTCGCATAGTTTTTGTCTATGTGAAAGTGTGCGATGCATCACTGCATTTTTTCCCACATAGGACTGCAAGATTACCTCAAACCGGTGGCAGAGGACACCTTTTCACACCTCAACAGGAGGAGGCTATTTGCACCATGAACTAAGGAGCTACGGTACCAGTGTGTACAGGTAAAACATATATCTATGTAACTACTTTACAGCAACATTTTATAGTGATACATAGTACAGTAAGCAATAAACTGCACACATTTCCATTGCTGTGGAAGGAACATGCAATATATGTACATTTTATGTCACTCTTCCTTACCAAAACAAATTCAACTGTGTTCTGGGATATAGCGTATAATGGAGTTGGAATCAAGTGAACCCTCAGACAACTTTGTATACGTGGATGAGGCTGGCTTCAACCTGACCAAATGCAGAAGGCGGGGTCGGAATATCATCGGTCACAGAGCTACTGTGGATTTGCCAGGCCAACGGGGAGGAAATATCACCATGTGTGCTGCTATTTCGGAGCATGGTGTCCTGACCCATATCCCCCTTATAGGGCCATACAACACCCAGCATCTACTCAACTTTTTAGAGACTCTCTACAGGGCTCTCATCCCTGATGATGAGAGGGGTCTGTTTAGAGAGGATTTGCCAAAGTATGTGGTCATTTGTGATAATGTGAGTTTCCATCGATCAAACATCATAAGGCAATGGTTTGTGACCCACCTGAGGATGCTCATAGAATTCCTCCCACCTTATTCACCATTCCTTAACCCAATTGAGGAGTTATTTTCAGCATGGAGGTGGAAGGTGTACGATCGTCAGCCACACACACAGATGACCCTGCTGGATGCAATGGATGCAGCATGTGAGGACATCACAGTAGACGCCTGCAGAGGATGGATAAGGCATTACAAAAGATTCTTTCCACGTTGCATTGGAAGGGAAAATATCCGGTGTGATGTGGATGAGAATATGTGGGCCGACAGACAGGAACGTCTGGATGTGTAGAGACAGCACAACAGTGCTGCGGGCAAAGTTGTGCCTTAGGGGTGGTTTCCTGTGTTTCTTTCTAATTTAGTTTTTTTTTCTTGGTGCCCCTTGGGTTGTCCAGTCTCTTTCAATCAATAACCCACATACGTATGTAAATAGTACTGTAAATAGTACTGTTGAAATTGATATATGCCATAGAAGTGCAGCCTTGTGCATTTTCAATACAGTAACTGTCATCCAAACTGTAGCCTAAGTTTACATCAGGTAATACTGTCAAAGTACACAGTTACATTGACAACATGCCTAAACATTTTGACGACCTTGTTCGTGAACAATGACTCAATGAATGACTTATCATTCTGATGACACTGACATGATCATTGGCATGAATATTTACTTTTGAGAGATGTACTAAGGATATTTAGTGACTGACTAGCTTTAGAAACATATCTATTGTATATTGCAGTTTGTACAAATTGTTCTGAGAAATGCACTTGTTATTTTGCACATGTTAGGTATGATGTGAAAAATGCACCAAAGCGACTGAGAAACTGTAATTAAAATCCATTGCAGGTGTCTACCTCATGAAGCTGGTTGAGAGATTGCAAAGATGTGTGCAAAGATGTCATCAAGGCAAAGGGTGGCTACTTTGAAGAATCTCAAATAACACATGTTGATTTGTTTAACACTTTATGGGTTACTACAGATTCCATGTGTTATTTCAGAGTGTTGATGTCTAAACTATTATTCTGCAATGTAGAAAATAGTAAAAATAAAGTAACCCTGGAATGAGTAGGTGTGTCCAAACGTTTAACTGGTACTGTATGCCGTGTTAATGAAATCTTGGAGAGTGACTAACAAAATCAATGCCCCCCCCTGGAGGTCAGGGCCCCTGGCCATGATTACTGCAAGTTTACATAGCTAGACTGATTTACCAATCGAAACATTGTTAGATAATATGGTTAATTCCATCTGGACAAGAGGAATAACTATGTAAGAATGCTGTTCATTGACTACAGCTCAGCATTCAACACTATAGTACCCTCCAAGCTCATCATTAAGCTGGACGCCCTGGGTCTCAACCCCGCCCTGTGCAATTGGGTCCTGGACTTTGATGGGCTGCCACCAGGTGGTGAAGGTAGGAAACATCTCCACTTCACTGACCCTCAACATTGGGGCCCCACCGGGGTGGGTGCTCAGCTCCCTCCTGTACTCCCTGTTCACCCATGACTGTGTGGCCATGCACACCTCCATCTCAATCATCAAGTTTGCAGATGACACAATAGTAGTGGGCTTGATTACCAACAACGACGAGACAGGGAGGAGGTGAGGGCACTCGGAGTGTGGTGTCAGGAAAACAACCTCACTCAACATCAATAAAACAAAGGAGATGAACGTGGACTTCAGGAAACAGCAGCAGCAGCACCCCCCTATTCACATTGAAAGGACAGTAGTGAAGAAGGTGGAAAGTTTAAGTTCCTCGGCGTACACAGCACAGACAAACTGAAATGGTCAACACACACACACAGGAGGCTGAAGAAATTTGTCGTCACCTAAACCCTGACAAACTTTTACAGATGCACAATTGAGAGCATCCTGTCGGGCTGTATCACCGCCTGGTACGGCAAATGCACCCCCCTCAACCACAAGGTTCTCCAGAAGGTTGTGCGGTCGGAACAACGCATCACTGGGGGCAAACTACCTGCTCTCCAAGACACCTACAGCATCCGATATCACAGGAAGGCCAAAAAGATCATCAAGGACAACAACCACCCGAGCCACTGCCTGTTCACCCCGCTACCACCCAGAAGGCGAGGTCAGTACAGGTGCATCAAAGCTGGGACCGAAAAACAGCTTCTACCTCAAGGCCATCAGACTGCTAAACAGCAATCACTAACTCAGATATGCTGCTGCCTACATAGAGACTCAAATCACTGGCCACTTTACAATGCCACTTTAATAATGTTTACAATTCTTACATTACTCATCTCATATGTATATACTGTACCTTATACCATCTTTGCACCTTGCCTATGCTGCTCGGCCATCGTTCATCCATATATTTATATGTACATATTCTTATTTCATCCCTTTAGATGTATGTGTGGATGGGGAATTGTTAGATTGCTTGTTATATATTACTGCACTGACGGAACTAGAAGCACAAGCATTTCGCTACACTCGCATTAACATCTGCTAACCATGTGTATGTGACCAATAAAATTTGATTTGATTGTCAGAGACCGACCTAATAAGAGAAACTGCTGATGCACAACCACATTTCGAAATTGCACTTTGTGTATTCTACTCTTCTAACTCTCAACAGTAAGTTGAGACCCCAACTAAGGGAAACCTTATGCCTGTAGCCGGCCCTCGCGTTTGCAAATGTGTTTTTTGTTGTTGCTAAAATATATTAACAAAATTAGCATAGACCTAAACTATATATTTCACTGCATACGTTATTTTTGCCAAACAAAACTAGAATATCTAGGCAATGACACACAGCAAGAGGGAGCTGAACGAGTCCGCTATTTGGTGTAGGTTCATTTAATGAAAAGGCGCCATATCAAATCCACAGGGATCACCTGCCTCCTGTGTAATCATATAGGGAGTCAACATATATCTGCATTTCAGCTAGGGCCAGCTCAGTTGAAATGGAAAAAGTTTAAAATTACTATTTTTGGGACAAGAGACAATGCTATTTCACAGTAAACAAATTATCAACTGACTTTCAGCAAGCTTACAGGGAAGGATACTCAACATGCATGGCACTTACATAAATGACTGATGATTGGCTGAAATAAATTGATAATGTTCTGTTAGACTTCAGTGTAGCTTTTGACATTATCGATCATAATCTGCTTCTGGAAAAACGTGTTTTATGGCTTTACATCTCCTGCTATAGCGTGGATCGAGAGTTCTGTCTAACAGAAATGTCACGTTCGTCATAAGGATCGGACCAAGGCGCAGCGTGGTCTGCGTACATTCTTATTTATTTAAAGAATGAACACTGAACAAAATAACAAAACGAAATGTGACGCTATACAAACGAGTGCTGACAGGCAACTACACATAGACATGATCCCACACCAGAAAGTGGGCAACAGTGCTGCCTAAATATGATCCCCAATCAGAGACAACAATAAACAGCTGTCTCTGATTGGGAACCATATCAGGCCAACATAGAAATACAAAAAAAAAAGACCTACAACAACCCTAGACATACAAAACCCTAAACATACAAAACCCTAGACATACAACACTCGAGTACCCACCCTAGTCACACCCTGACCTAACCAAAATATATAGAAAAGCAGAGTTATCTAAGGTCAGGGTGTGACAAGAAAGCAGAGGGTGTTTTTTAATGGAAGCCTCTCCAACATTATCCAGGTAGAGTCTGGCATTCCCTATGGCGGCTCTTTAGGCCCCTTTGTTTTTTCAATCTTTACTAATGACCTGGCACTGAGTAAAGCCTGTGTCTATGAATTCTGATGACACAACATCATACACATCAGTTACCACAGCATGTGAAATCACTGCAACACTTAAAACAAAGACCTGCAGTCAGTTTAAGAATTAGTGGCAAGTAATAAGCTAGTCCTAAATATTTCAAAGACTAAAAGCATTGTATTTGGGACAAATCATTAATGAAACCCTAAACCTCAACTAAATATTGTAATGAACGGAAAGTGAGCAAGTTGAGGAAGGAAAGGAAAGGGGCTACCTAGTCAGTTACACAGCTGAGGCATTCAACCAAAATGTGTCTTCCGCATTTAACTCAATCAGAGACTAAAGTGCTTGGTGTACCCCTGATTTGTAAACTGTCATGGTGTGAACATATTGATGCAACGGTAGCTAAGATCAAAGCAAATTTGTCACATGCGCTGAATACAACAGGTGTAGACTTTACAGTGAAATGCTAACTTACGAGCCCCTAACAGACAGTGCAGTTTCAAAAAATACGGATAAGAATAAGAGAAAAGTAACAAGTAATTAAAGAGGAGCATTAAAAAAGAACAATATACCCAGGGGGGTGCCGGTACAGAGTCAATGTGCGGGGGCACCGGTTAGTTGAGGTAATATGTACATGTAGGTTGAGTTAATTGGAGTGACTATGCATAGATGACAAAAGAGAGTGGCAGTGGTGTGGAGAGGGGAGCTGGGCAATGTGAATAGTCGGGGTAGTCATTTGACTAGATGTTCAGGAGTCTTACGGCTTGGGGGTAGAAGCTGTTTAGAAGCCTCTTGGACCTAGACTTCGTGCTCTGGTACTGCTTGCCGTGTGGTAGCAGAGAGAACAGTCTATGCTGGGGTGGCTGGAGTCGTTGACAATTTTTAGGGCCTTCCCCTGACACCGCCTGGTATAGAGGTCCTGGATGGCAGGAAGCTTTGCCACAGTGATGTACTGGGCCGTACGCACTACCCTCTGTAGTGCCTTGCGGAGGCAGAGCAGTTGCCATACCAGGCAGTGATGCAAAAAGTCAGGATGCTCTCGATGTTGCAGCTGTAGAAAATGTTGAGGATCTGAGGACACATGCCAAATCTTTTCAGTCTCCTGAGGGGGAATAGGTTTTGTCGTGCCCGCTTCACGACTGTCATTGTGTGCTTGGACCATGTTAGTTTGTTGGTGATGTGGACACCAAGGAACTTGAAGCTCTCAACCTGCTCCACTGCAGCCCCTTCAATGAGAATGGGGATGTGCGCAGTCCTCTGTTTCCTGTCGTCCACAATCATCTCCTTTGATTTGGACATGTTGAGGGAGAGGTTGTTGTCCTGGCACCACACGGCCAGGTCTCTGACCTCCTTATGGGCTGTCTCGTCGTTGTCAGTGATCAGGCCTACCACTGTGTCATCGGCAAATTTAATGATGGTGTTGGAGTCGTGCCTGGCCGTGCAGTCATGAGTGAACAGGGAGTACAGGAGAGGGCTGAGCACGCACCCCCGAGGGGCCCGTCTTGAGGATCAGCGAGGCGGATGTGTTGTTGCCTACCCTTACCACCTGGGGGCGGTCCGTCAGGAAGTCCAGGATCACGTTGCAGAGAGAGGTGTTTAGTCCCAGGGTTCTTAGCTTATTGATGAGCTTTGAGGGCACCATGGTGTTGAACGCTGAGCTGTAGTCAATGAATAGCATTCTCACATAGGTGTTCCTTTTGTCCAGGTGGGAAAGGGCAGTGTGGAGTGCAATAGAGACTGCATCTGTGGATCTGTTGGGGCGGTATGCAAATTGGAGTGGGTCTAGGGTTTCTGAGATTATGGTGGTGGTTTGAGCCATGACCAGCCTTTCAAAGCACTTCATGGCTACAGACATGAGTGCTACAGGTTGGTAGTCATTTAGACAGGTTATCTTAGTGTTCTTGGGCACAGGTACTATGGAGGTCTGCTTAAAACATGTTGGTATTACAGACTCGGACAGGGAGAGGTTGAAAATGTCAGTGAAGACACTTGCTAGTTGGTCAGCACATGCTCGCAGTACAGATCCTGGTAATCCATCTGGCCCAGCAGCCTTGTAAATGTTGACCTGTCTAAAGGTCTTACCCACATCGGCTGCGGAAAGCGTGATCACACAGTCTTCCGGCACAGCTGTTGCTCTCATGGATGTTTGTGTTATTTGCCTCTTAGCTTTAATGGTTTGCAGGCCCTGCCACATCTGACTAGCGTCAGAGCCGGTGTGGTATGACTCGATCGTAGTCCTGTATTGGCGCTTTGCCTGTTTGATGGTTCGTCTGAGGGTATAGCCAGATTTGTTATAAGCTTCCGGGTTAGAGTCCCGCTCCTTGAAAGTGTCAGCTCTAGCCTTTAGCTCAGTGATTCACACTGCTGCCTATAATGGGGAGAGGTCAGCCCGTGATAAAGCACTGTTCTGCTTTCTTGACATTGCTATCAACAAAACAAGTCCTACAGGCCCTAGTTTTGTCGCACCTGGACTACTGCCCAGTTATATGGTTAAGTGCCACAAAAAAAGGACATATGCAAATTACAGTTGGCCCAGAACAGAGCAGTATGGCTGGCCCTTAAATGTACACGGAGAGTTAACATCAATGACATGCATGTCAATTTCTCATGGCTCAAAGTAGAGAGAGAGAATGCATCACTACTTGTCTTTGCGAGTGTTATTCACATGCTGAAAGCATCGAGCTGTCTGTTCAAATGACTAGCAGTGCACTGAACTTTATTCCACATCAAGTATCTCATGCAAGCAGTAAAATCATGTAAAAAAACAGATAAACCTACACCTTATGGAAAAATGCGTACTATGACGACACACACGTACACACACATCCATACGCACACACCCGCCAGCACACGCACTCTACACACACGTAAGTATGGTGGTATTAGAAATGTTGCATTTTAGGTGTAATAATGTTATACGTACTGTTTTATAAAATGTTTTGTTTTTGCATTAATTGGTTTGGACCTCAGGAAGACTAGCTGCTGATCCTTAAAACATAATCAACAGGGGAACATTGCACTCTCCCAGAGGTGTGGTTGGCGCGTAAAACCGGTGAATCCAGATAAACAACAAGGTGTGATTGGTCTGCACTCAAAAGAGATATAACAACTGAGGCAGTGGGGGTTAACTTAAACCCTCATGCATGATAAAAACACATTCGACTGTACACTGGAGTGCATCATGGAGCACAGTGGATCTTGCCGGACTCTCTCCCCAGTAATGCGTCTGCAGATATATAACAAAAGTTTGAATTATACAACCAATTTTTCTAAGCCTATAGTTATCAGAGGCCTGTGAAGTAGGTCTCAGCGAGATTACATACCCCCATAGTTGGTATAATATCAAGGATAAGGACTGTGATTTTTATTTTAAAAGGACATCTGAACCCTCTAAACCTATAAAGCTTAAAAAAGGATTCTATAGAACTGTAAAAGAGGATTATCTTTGAGTTGAACGGCCTCCTAACACTGAACCAAATGAAAATACTATTGAATTACAACCCTATTCAGAAACGTGTACAACTATCCGGGGATGATGAAGGAGCTATAAAGACCAGTGGTAATTTAGCCTACATGTTGGGGATGAATCCCAATAAATGGGTATATTTATGTACAGTGCCTTGCGAAAGTATTCGGCCCCCTTGAACTTTGCGACCTTTTGCCACATTACAGGCTTCAAACATAAAGATATAAAACTGTATTTTTTTTTTTGTGAAGAATCAACAACAAGTGGGACACAATCATGAAGTGGAACGACATTTATTGGATATTTCAAACTTTTTTAACAAATCAATAACGGAAAAATTGGGCGTGCAAAATTATTCAGCCCCTTTACTTTCAGTGCAGCAAACTCTCTCCAGAAGTTCAATGAGGATCTCTGAATGATCCAATGTTGACCTAAATGACTAATGATGATAAATACAATCCACCTGTGTGTAATCAAGTCTCCGTATAAATGCACCTGCACTGTGATAGTCTCAGAGGTCCGTCAAAAGCGCAGAGAGCATCATGAAGAACAAGGAACACACCAGGCAGGTCCGAGATACTGTTGTGAAGAAGTTTAAAGCCGGATTTGGATACAAAAAGATTTCCCAAGCTTTAAACATCCCAAGGAGCACTGTGAAAGCGATAATATTGAAATGGAAGGAGTATCAGACCACTGCAAATCTACCAAGACCTGGCCGTCCCTCTAAACTTTCAGCTCATACAAGGAGAAGACTGATCAGAGATGCAGCCAAGAGGCCCATGATCACTCTGGATGAACTGCAGAGATCTACAGCTGAGGTGGGAGACTCTGTCCATAGGACAACAATCAGTCGTATATTGCACAAATCTGGCCTTTATGGAAGAGTGGCAAGAAGAAAGCCATTTCTTAAAGATATACATAAAAAGTGTCGTTTAAAGTTTGCCACAAGCCACCTGGGAGACACACCAAACATGTGGAAGAAGGTGCTCTGGTCAGATTAAACCAAAATTGAACTTTTTGGCAACAATGCAAAACGTTATGTTTGGCGTAAAAGCAACACAGCTGAACACACCATCCCCACTGTCAAACATGGTGGTGGCAGCATCATGGTTTGGGCCTGCTTTTATTCAGCAGGGACAGGGAAGATGGTTAAAATTGATGGGAAGATGGATGGAGCCAAATACAGGACCATTCTGGAAGAAAACCTGATGGAGTCTGCAAAAGACCTGAGACTGGGACGGAGATTTGTCTTCCAACAAGACAATGATCCAAAACATAAAGCTAAATCTACAATGGAATGGTTCAAAAATAAGCATATCCAGGTGTTAGAATGGCCAATGACCTGAATCCAATTGAGAATCTGTGGAAAGAACTGAAAACTGCTGTTCACAAATGCTCTCCATCCAACCTCACTGAGCTCGAGCTGTTTTGCAAGGAGGAATGGGAAAAAATTTCAGTCTCTCAATGTGCAAAACTGATAGAGACATACCCCAAGCGACTTACAGCTGTAATCGCAGCAAAAGGTGGCGCTACAAAGTATTAACTTAAGGGGGCTGAATAATTTTGCACGACCAATTTTTTACGTACCTGTAAGCAAGTAATATAATGAAAACATTCAGGTTGAGCTTAAAACGGATCAGAACGAAAATACAGATTTTACTTATGGTAAAACGATTGTAAACTCCACTTTAGACCTGCCAAAGCTTCTCTACATATCTATTATATTATATATACATAATAAAGACAAATTAAAATGGTTATGGTACACAACCACCATCTCGATCCTAACCGATATGTCTTATATTATGTTGATCAAGTGGGTAATGGATTACCCGGTTATCATGGAACCCCTACCATGTATGGTTCGGGGATAGGTGGTATATTTCGTAACGTCTTTAGGATGGTTTTACCATTTATGAAGAAAGGCCTTAGCATAGCCAAACCTCATTTAAAATCATCAGCCAAAAATATAGTAAGTGGTGGTGGCTGATGCTATGACTAGACGTGTGTCATCAGATCCTGAACATCAAGAAGGCTCAGGTCTTATGATGTCTCGAATACCAAAGAAGAGACCTCTGGGGTTAAGGCATAGGCCACCACTTAAAATGCGGAGGTTAAACGTGAAATGAAACTCAGTAAGTCAAAGACAAAGTAAAGTGAGGAGGTCTCGAACAAAAACTGCAAAAAGAATACTCAGAAGCATTTTCTAAAAAAAACAAACAACATGGCTCTTTTACACCATATGTCATCTGAAGCTATAAAGACAGAGCTCGATCTTTTCACGGCCCCCTTAACCCAATTTTCAATAGATAGCCCCACTCTATGCCGTTACAGACAATGGACCTATAGAGTTTTTCATCCCAGGCCATGGTGACAACCACCTGGACCTCAACAGCACCTTATTACATTTATGTCTCAAAGTGACCAAAAGAGATGGTACCAATATTGCAAATGATGCCAAGGTCAGCCTCATTAATTACCCCTTGGCGACCATCTTCTCCCAGGTGGATGTGAATTTGGGTGAATGCCTTATGAGTCAAAGCAGTACCAGCTATCCAAAGCAGTGCCAGCTATCCAATCCTGGAATGTTTACTAAACTACTCCGAAGACACTTTGAAGACACAATTCAGCGCTGGGCTGTTTAGCAAGGATACTGCAGGAGCATCTATGAAAGCCATAGACCCCATGACGGGTGAAAACAAAGGATTGGAGGCTCGTGCCCGCTACTGTGTGAATCTCGAGAGTTTCATCTGCTAGGGCCTATACACACTGACATTTTCCTTCAAGAACATTTACTCTCAAATTCGGTTGATTTTAGGATAAAATTAACAAGGGCCAAGGATGAGTTTTGTCTGATGTCTGCCCAAGACGGTGACTAGTCTAAAGGTGTTGGGGGCTACGCTTTTTATTAAATAAGTGTCTATCTCCAGCAGTTTGTCTGGGTCATTTGCAGGCTTTGATGAAAGGAAATGCCCTTTACACTCTCCAAAGAATTACCATGAAAACATTCAGCATACCTGTGGGCAGTAGAATCTGCAGTCAAGAAAACCTGTTTTTAGGCCCATTACCCCACTACATTGTTATAGGCATGGTTAATCACACCTCTAATACAAGCAGCTTACATTTAAAAAACTTTAATTTTCAGCATTTCAATGCAGAGTATGTAGCTCTCTGTCAGGACAGACCTCAGGTCCCAGCTAAGGCTTTCCAACCACAATTCAATAACAACATATCTGTGCGAGAATTTTACAATCTATTCCTGCCTACAGGGAGGAATCTAAAATATCTCTCTTTACCTATCGACAGAAATGATTTTACAGAGGGTTACACATTATATGCTTTCAATTTATCACACCTAAATGTCAATTTATCACACCTATGGCACCACACAATATTGTCAGGTTTCTGAGATAATACATCTTCAGAATTCTCTAAAATACTTTTTACAAAACAAGTTTTACCGCTATTGGATGGGCCTGCGAATAAGGCCGAAAATGGTAGTTGCAACCTGGGATCAAAACCTTCTACAGCAGCCGTTTATATCTTGAGGGTTAAAAGACACACAGGGTTTGTAACATAAAGTCAGTAACCAAAGGGCAAGGTGGTCCCGTCAGGTAAAAGCAATCTCTTGTTATAGACTACCCAGAATATTTTAGTAAGTGGGGCATTACGTAGATGGAACCCCTTTGTATCAAACTTTTTGTAGGAGTTCAACATTTCTAATACACTATTCCGGTCATTTATGAACCCCTAAGCGTGTGATTGATTCCAAGTTTACACGCAGGGCATTTTCATAGTTTTGTGTCACGCCTTTGGCTTTCAACACCACGTGATTGTTTTTAGTCCTAAAAGCTTTTGGGGCCACAGGATGACCACTCTATGATATGATCACCATCTTCCAGTTCACTTGTTAAACTACCCAGATAGTTGCTAAGTGGGGGGTTCCAATCACCCTGTTTGCTTACATAGACCACAGAGTCTGTGTCATGGTAAAGAACCATCCTCTGCAGCTCCTCCATGAGTGTGTATAGTTCAAGTTGCCCATAGGGTGTGGTAAAAGCTGCAAGAAACACATTTACATTACCAGGGGGTAGAACCCACTTCTTGTTACGTCTCCATTGCACCAGGGCTACAGTGACTTGCGAAAGTATTCGGCCCCCTTGAACTTTGCGACCTTTTGCCACATTTCAGGCTTCAAACATAAAGATATAAAACTGTATTTTTTTGTGAAGAATCAACAACAAGTGGGACACAATCATGAAGTGGAACGACATTTATTGGATATTTCAAGCTTTTTTAACAAATCAAAAACTGAAAAATTGGGCGTGCAAAATTATTCAGCCCCTTTACTTTCAGTGCAGCAAACTCTCTCCAGAAGTTCAGTGAGGATCTCTGAATGATCCAATGTTGACCTAAATGACTAATGATGATAAATACAATCCACCTGTGTGTAATCAAGTCTCCGTATAAATGCACCTGCACTGTGATATTCTCAGAGGTCCGTTAAAGGCGCAGAGAGCATCATGAAGAACAAGGAGCACACCAGGCATGTCCGAGATACTGTTGTGAAGAAGTTTAAAGCCGGATTTGGATACAAAAAGCCCAAGCTTTAAACATCCCAAGGAGCACTGTGCAAGCGATAATATTGAAATGGAAGGAGTATCAGACCACTGCAAATCTACCAAGACCTGGCCGTCCCTCTAAACTTTCAGCTCATACAAGGAGAAGACTGATCAGAGATGCAGCCAAGAGGCCCATGATCACTCTGGATGAACTGCAGAGATCTACAGCTGAGGTGGGAGACTCTGTCCATAGGACAACAATCAGTCGTATATTGCACAAATCTGGCCTTTATGGAAGAGTGGCAAGAAGAAAGCCATTTCTTAAAGATATACATAAAAAGTGTTGTTTAAAGTTTGCCACAAGCCACCTGGGAGACACACCAAACATGTGGAAGAAGGTGCTCTGGTCAGATTAAACCAAAATTGAACTTTTTGGCAACAATGCAAAACGTTATGTTTGGCGTAAAAGCAACACAGCTGAACACACCATCCCCACTGTCAAACATGGTGGTGGCAGCATCATGGTTTGGGCCTGCTTTTATTCAGCAGGGACAGGGAAGATGGTTAAAATTGATGGGAAGATGGATGGAGCCAAATACAGGACCATTCTGGAAGAAAACCTGATGGAGTCTGCAAAAGACCTGAGACTGGGACGGAGATTTGTCTTCCAACAAGACAATGATCCAAAACATAAAGCTAAATCTACAATGGAATGGTTCAAAAATAAACATATCCAGGTGTTAGAATGGCCAAGTCAAAGTCCAGACCTGAATCCAATTGAGAATCTGTGGAAAGAACTGAAAACTGCTGTTCACAAATGCTCTCCATCCAACCTCACTGAGCTCGAGCTGTTTTGCAAGGAGGAATGGGAAAAAATTTCAGTCTCTCGATGTGCAAAACTGATAGAGACATACCCCAAGCGACTTACAGCTGTAATCGCAGCAAAAGGTGGCGCTACAAAGTATTAACTTAAGGGGGCTGAATAATTTTGCACGCCCAATTTTTCAGTTTTTGATTTGTTAAAAAAGTTTTAAATATCCAATAAATGTCGTTCCACTTCATGATTGTGTCCCACTTGTTGTTGATTCTTCACAAAAAAATACAGTTTTATATCTTTATGTTTGAAGCCTGAAATGTGGCAAAAGGTCGCAAAGTTCAAGGGGGCCGAATACTTTCGCAAGGCACTGTATGTCTTGACTCAAGAACGAGAAATGTGACATTTCATATTGGTCTGAAAAAACTAATTCCATAAATTCTTCAGGATCTTTAATGATTGATGTTGTTAACATTTGACGTCTTTGGCC
Organism: Oncorhynchus clarkii lewisi; assembly: GCF_045791955.1. Lineage (NCBI taxonomy): Eukaryota > Metazoa > Chordata > Actinopteri > Salmoniformes > Salmonidae > Oncorhynchus > Oncorhynchus clarkii. The sequence continues at coordinate 32,962,184 of NC_092151.1, read as the reverse complement.
ATTTTGCCCCCAAAGCGCATTCAAAAATAATTTCAATACATTTATTTTGGTTTTGTTGACCTCTATTCTGTCAGGGTCAAGATGTATGCCTTCTTTTTCATGATAGTCCTGAATGTATCTGTCTTTGCTCTTTTGATCTGTGACTGATGCAGGATACCCTGAAGCCATTTGCTTGCATCTCAAGAAAGTCTTGATGTACTCTTTAAAAAGAGTGTCTGATTTCCTGGGAAAGTTCCACACTTCGAAGATTTTGGCCACATGATACACCTTCTCTATAGCCTTAGAGAATTCAATGGTGACCCATATGCCAGTCAAGGCTCTTTCTTGATCTGAATGATCACAGGGCTTGTTGTTTTCACTGCAGGTGTGAAAAAGGGGAAAGAAAACTTCAGCAAGACTGGAATCGTGCAGATTTGTATTTGTGAATGCCGCATGAATCAAGACACGTACAAGGTTGTCCTGGAAGAAAACTTGCTTCCTTCTGCTCTGACAATGTTCCCCAACTCTGAGGATTGGTTTTTGCAGAAGGACAATGCTCCATGCCACACAACTTTCCAACTTAATTAAAAAAAAATCTTCAATAGTGGTAGAGATTACCTCTGGGAGCCAACTCCAAAGAGACCATATTCAAGCCCTCCATCCCCCAGTCATTCAAACGTAGGAACTGGTTCCTCCAGGCTCCACACCCACCCCCGCCCGGCCATCTAGAGGTGTGAAGAGGACAGCCCACAAGTGGAGGAGGGCCAGTTCATCAGTTGCAACCACCGAGGTAGAGGACCGTTGGCACACTGTGCTAGAGGATAATGTGGAGCCACTTCCACCAACATTTCGACCTAAAAGGCAGCCAGGACCTCAGCTGGACATGACTGGAAAGTACAGCCCCTTCGTCTTTGTGTGTAAGCGTACATTTTTTATTACCATAGCATTTTTTGTATGTTCTCTATAGTTATGTACTTGAAAACATCAATTCAGTGACTCGCTCCTGCAGGTTCATGCTCTACAACATCCGTAGAGTATGAACTTACCTCACACGGGAAGCGGCGCAGGTCCTAATCCAGGCACTTGTCCTCTTCCGTCTGGACTATTGCAGCTCGCTGTTGGCTGGGCTCCTTGCTTTTGACATCAAACACCTGCAACTTATCCGGGAATGCTGCAGCCTGCCTGGTGTTCAACATTCCCAAGTTCTCTCATGTCACCCCACTCCTCTGCACACTCCACTGGCTTCCAGTCGAAGCTCGCATCCACTACAAGACCATGGTACCTGCCTACGGAACAGCAAGAGCATCTGCCCCTTCCAACCTTCCGTCTATGCTCAAACCCTACACCCTAACCCGGGCACTGTTCTGCCTTCTCAGGTCTATTGACCCTCCCACCCCTACGGGAGGGCAGCTCCTGCTGAGCTCAGTTCTATGATTAAACAATCAAGGCCTATAAACACTTGTTGGACAATAATTGTAAAAATGAAATGCCTTTGATGGTCTCGCTGGGTGGGAGTTGACATACATCAAATTAGTTGCATTTTGTGATTTAAAAAAAAATAATTGGAGGTTGTTCCTCTGGAAAAGAGGCCATATGAAATCCACACTCTAGTCAAGAGAATCACCTCAAATGACGAGGATCACATTCATCCAACCATACTTTAGCCTTACCAGCAGATAGTGCTATGGCCTTTCCAACAGACAGACTTCATTTGCCCTCATAAGGACTCACCCTAGAAGCAAAGAGGTAGCTAAATCAAAACGGGATATTGTATATATCTATCAAGGGCGCAACTTTCACTGGGGATGGGGAAGGGGACCCACCCACATTCTGAAATTGCATTTTTGTCTTCCCCAGTTTTATCATTAGAATGTGATACAAACGGTGGCAACAGTTTACTTTGGGACCATGCGGATGGCTCTGAGCAGTCAGGTAGGCTGTTTGGAGTGTTTATCCAACAAAATAAAAATAATAATAATAATAATTATATCCCCCCACTTCTAAAACCAAAGTTGTGCCCCTGTGTCAAACTTTTGTCAATATAAACTGCAATGCAAGCTGGGCAATGTTTTCTGGTATTTAGTTAATCGTTTTTTTGTGTTTTATGGCCACGTTTGAATGCATAACATTGAGAGAAAGAGAACACATTTTTATTATGTGCTTTCAAACAAGCCATTTAAAACAGAGAATTTGCAAGACACAGTTGTACTCCGTATGGTATTCAAACAAAAGTGGTGGGCTGTAATAGGCTATCATGCTCCGTTGTCATCTGTGGTTGTCATCCAGACAGGAGGGGTTATGCCGCGCTCATATGCTAGTCGGAACTCTGAAATATCCTATTTGCTAACTGGTTATACACTCTCCGTTTCCGACTTGCACTTGAACGCGGCACTACATGCCAGCTTGATCCCCCTGTAGCGCGAGTGTCATTTAGGGAGTTGCTCGGCCCAAGCCAGACGCACCAACACACCCTGCCAAGCGACACTGTCCTGACAAATTAAGCCCTCTCCTGCAGCCTCAAAACACCCGCCGCGGCCTAGAAAACGTCTAAATCACACAGCATACGGTAAGCAATTCATTTGAATTTGTGTACCGACACTCTGGCGCCTGTTACAATGATGCATTAAATCAATGAAGCAAGATAGATAGATGCCACTGACAGCGCAGAACCGGACCGTTATTCTGTCGATGATCATTAGGCTATACTCATAGGCTACGATTTAAAACATAAACTAAATATGCATTCAGTTCTATTCTACTGGCGATGTTTCGCTGCTTTGATACTATTTGCTGAAACTATATATTTGGTGAAAGATGATTTTTTTTTGTGCGTAATTGGAGTAAAACAGCCATCATTATGAATTACAAAAATGTTAACAGAGACAATGACTTAAATTGAGCTATGCCAAATTATTATATCTGAGGATGCCATGTAATATATGGACCGACAGTGAAAAACTTGGATGAAACTATTGGAAAAAACAATGACATTTGCCAATAAAAAGAGAACAAAGAAAAGACTCCAACATCAAGATGTCAGATTACATTTAGATGCACAAACCATTATAATACGTGGAAGAAGATCTTACACTCTGATGATTCCCCCCTTTGTGAACCATAGTTAATCAAACTGTTACAACTTTGTAATAACATAACTTTGTTAAAGTTGTATAAGAGTTTATAGGTTTTGCACGACACAGAGAGACATGCTTCTGAATGCATGCTTCACTATGCACAGTGACTGTCAAATTATTAATGATCATTTTACAATATCAAAATATTCCTGCTAAATGTATGTTGTTTGAAAGGGCGTGCAAGTGTGTGTCAATCAAATGGCACACATGAGTGCCTGTTTGTCTATGCCTACTGTTCATATCCCATCTACAGTTGGGCATTCTCATATCTATAAATGGACATCCTTAGTCACCATGGAAACACTCACAACTCCAAACACTGGCCTTGCATGATGAATAACCAATATAAGAGGAAGTTAAAGTGTTGCGTGTTGGCCTTTGGTTGTCTATAAAAAATAATGTGTGTGTGTGCGTGCATGCGTGTGTGTGAGACAGAGCAACCTGGAACTCAGTCAGCTGGGGAAGTGTCTGATTCTTACCCACACAGATGTGAGGGCCCAGACCAGGTAAAGCTGTCTGACGCCACAAATTACAGCACACCTAATCCCTCTGTGCCTCACTTTAACACACATTATCCACTGTGTTAGCTGGAGCAATAACCATATATAAGTGTTGTGCGCGTGTTATGTGCGTCATTACTTTTATGTGAGAGAGAATGAAAGAGAAGCCAGGTAAATAAGATGTTATTTGTCCTTGACTTTGAACCCTTTTAGAAACGGTACCCGCCCACGCACAAGTTTAATGTCCGACCTTATAACCGGAGTTATGTGTTTACACTGCCATAAAGTCAGTCTGGCTCTGATTCTCTTCCTCTCCAGGTGATGTTATACTCTGTGTAAACACTGCAGTATGTAGATGGAGAGAAGGGGTTAAAGGAGCCAAAATGAATGTCTATCTGGGAAGGCCTGTAGAGTTGAGGGTAGGCACATGATACACACTCAGCTGAGGGAGAAGCCTGAGTGGAGAAAATGAGTCACCCCTAAATTAGTACTGAGGAATCTCTCTTCCAAACCGAACTATAGGAAACTTAGGATGGACGTGAAGATCGTCATCAATGCATTGATTTGAACACTAGACATAACACTTGAACCCTATCAGATTGAGAGCAAAAAACGAGTTAACTTTTTGGTTTTCCTGTTATGATTGTGTATTTCGTGTAATCTATAACGTAATTGGTTTGTAGCAACAGCTCTCAGTACTTTGCAGTTTCTCGAATCCAGCATCCCTCCTTTCTCTGGGCCTCAGTAAAGACCTTGTAGCAGCTTACCCAGAACACATTCCAAGCTTTTTTCCAGTTCATCTGATACTGAGGAATAAAAAGGGGCTGGTTGGTGGGGGAGGGGTGCAGCGTACAGGCCAGCAGCAAGTCTCTGAGGGGCGGGAATACTGGAATGACTGACTAACTTTTATGTGGTTGTGGAGAAGAGGGACGGGTAATGACTTGCGTAAGTCTTGAGGATTTGCATTGGGCAACTGTTATCCTCATGTGCCAATGAGACTGGGACCAGCAGTCAGGTGATCTGTTCTATTTATTCTCCCTCCTGTGGAGTATGAAGTCTACCAAACTACCCCCTCTGAGTCACTGACCAGAACACAGAGCAGATTATCATCAGAGAAGTGACTGAGTTAGAGTATAGTTTGTGTTGACAGTGACACATAACATAGGCATATAGTAATTTCTGCTAGTATAGCAATGCTAGTCAACACTGTGAGGCCCAGGGACATGATTTACAGTAAACAAATGACATCCCCTCTCCTAGCACATAAGCAGACAAGTAATTACAGAGGAAGATACCGTTGCTTGTATCTAAGTAAAGTTGCAGCAGTGTCACTTGTCAGGTTGCTGCAATATATTTTGATGAATGCATGTATTCATATCATATACAGAAAATAATAATATATGCAATGCAACTTAATTAGCTGCTTTCTCTGATGAGACGTGACAGTGGGAGCTGAGAGGAGCTGGCTTCCCGCTCAAAGAAAGATAACTTCCTGCAGGGTTCTTGCTCAGATGATGTTTCATATGTAAATACCTTGGTAGTGATCTAGCACTGGGGGCCTTGATGTTCTCACAGAGCGAACAGTCCTCTCTGTCAGAGTAGAGATCACAGTTACAAGCACTTCAAAAAGTTTGGAATTAAAGTTTGGAATTAATTTAATACAAATTGTTCAAGGCATGGAAACATGGTGAGCTGCAGGTGTAGTTCTCTCCATATAAATAAGAATGAATAGAACGGGTGTCCCCATTCAAGTCAATGATGGCATAATGGGTGGATTAACGGTCATTGCGTGATGTACCCATAGGAGCAAAGCAGGAAGCAAAAGCAGGAAGTGTACCCAGCAATGTACCCAGCAATCTGTGCTGTGATTTGTTGAATCAACACAAATTACATTACAAAAAATGCATTCCATTGCATGAGCCACATCAGTTAGCATCATTTGAATGAACATTCTACGTTACCATGGAAATGACCTCATAATACCAAGCAACCATTGCGAGGGTACCCATGATGAGTTTACCAGTCGAATTGCCAGGGTTAGAAGTTTCAAGCCCATTCTATTCATTCCTAATTTATTTATATGGTTCTCTCTATCTGGAGGCATGGCAATGTTCATGGTGTTGGACAGAGTTTCAAGTAAAAGCTGACTTGTGCTGATCTGTCAATATACAGTAGTTCAAATCAAATTGTATTTGTCACATGCGCCGAATACAACCTTACAGTGAAATGCTTACTTACAAGCCCTAACCAACAATGCAGTTTATTATTATTATATATTTTTAGCCTAAAAAAAGTAAGAATGAGAAATAAAAGTAACAAATAATTAAAGAGCAGTAAAATAACAATAGCGAGGCTATATACAGGGGGCACCGGTACAGAATCAATGTGCAGGGGCACCAGTTAGTCGAGGTAATTGAGGTGATATGTACATGTAGGTAGAGTTATTAAAGATAATAACAGAGAGTAGCAGCCGTGTAAAAGAGGGGGGGGGGGGGGGATGCAATAGTCTGGGTAGCCATTTGATTAGATGTCCAGGAGTCTTATGGCTTGGGGGTAGAAGCTGTTAAGAAGCCTTTTGGAACTAGACTTGGCACTCCGGTACCGCTTGCCATGCGGTAGCAGAGAGAACAGTCTATGACTAGGGTAGCTGGAGTCTTTGACAAATTTTAGGGCCTTTCTCTGACACCGCCTAGTATAGAGGTCCTGGGTGGCAGGAAGCTTGGCCCAGTGATGTACTGTGCCGTATGCACTACCCTCTGTAGTGCCTTGCGGTCAGAGGCCGAGTAGTTGCCATACCAGGCAGTGATGCAACCAGTCAGGATGCTCTTGATGGTGCGGCTGTAGAACCTTTTGAGGATCTGAGGACACATGCCAAATCTTTTCAGTCTCCTGAGGGGGAATAGGTTTTGTTGTGCCCTCTTCATGACTGTCTTGGTGTGATTGGACCATGTTAGTTTGTTGGTGATGTGGACACCAAGGAACTTGAAGCTCTCCACTACAGCCCCATCTATGAGATGGGGGCGTGCTCGGCCCTCCTTTTCCCGTAGTCCACAATCATCTCCTTTGTCTTGATCACGTTGAGGGAGAGATGGTTGTCCTGGCACCACACGGCCAGGTCTCTGACCTCCTCCCTATAGGCTGTCTTGTCGTTATCGGTGATCAGGCCTACCACTGTTGTGTCATTGGCAAACTTAATGATGGTGTTGGAGTCGTGCCTGGCCGTGCAGTCGTGAATTAACAGGGAGTACAGGAGGGGACTGAGCACGCACCCTGAGGGGCCCCCGTGTTGAGGACCAGCGTGGTTGATGTGTTGTTACCTACCCTTACCACCTGGGGGCAGCCCGTCAGGAAGTCCAGGATCCAGCTGCAGAGGGGGGTGTTTAGTCCCAGGTTCCTTAAATCCCCGGGAGCTGTAAATCTGACTTCATGATCTGGTGTTGATCAAATGATTATATTTTCAACTGAAACAGGAATCAATGTGTTGTTTATGGCCAATGGTTTGTTCTCTGTTTGCTCTCTCCGGTGGCAGATTGTTCCCCCTGTGAAATTTGTTACAGGACAGATAACCGTGTGATTGAAAACTACATCAATATTGAACTTTACGAGGGCTATAAGACTTACTACCATGTCTTCATTTAAGAAAATATATGGGAAATAAGTATGTGGCTGCTTGTGAAATTTGTCATAGGTTACAAAAGAGTAGAGACAGAGGAAAAAGGAACATCATATTCTTCGGGGTTAGGGTTGCCTGAATTCTCTCCCAAACAAGGTCACGTGTGAATTTTTTTTCCATGCTCTGATGCTGAGGGTTAGTCATACAAATTGAGAAGGAGACCCAAACGGTAGTCTTTCCCTAAATATACTAGTTGGAGACTTGAGTCCCGAGGCATGCAGATGGGCCCCGGTGCAGAAAACACTGTGTTTACTCTCTAGAACATGGCCTCATTTAGGAGCACAGAGCAGCCTGTTTGCGCTGTCTGGAATGTTGTGTGGATAGAATTCATTCAGGGTGTGTTATGCTATGTAGATGTAGGCCTACCGTAACAGTAATTGAACTTCTCATTTTATTTGAACTGTTGTTGTTGTGTGTTTCAAAACGTATAAGAAACGAGGCCTTGTAATCTTATCTTGATCGGTTACTGCTTTTGAAACCTGAGCAAATATAGAAGATGTCTGACACTTCCCTTTCAGTGGGCATCACCTTATGTGTTTGGTTGCTGTGGAAACAGTGTGTGGCAGGGCTACTGTCTAAGTGCAGGAACCAACTTAGGCATGATTACCTGGCATCTAGACCACTGACTGATCATTTTGAAACGCTTTTATGTGGTCACTATAGTGATCTGCAAAGAGGATAGGTATTAAGTTAGACAGTTAAGACTCCTCAAGTCTTACAAATCTCAACCATTCCCACATGCCAAAATGAGCTCAAATACAATATGTGATAATCTCACTGAGCGTAGCCATCCACTCCATGCTTTTAATACAGTTCCTCATTTTGGTGTCTGATATGACTGAAGTGTGATGTTTGTGGGCCTGTCCCATTGGGCTGCGTGCCTGACTACGAGTGTGCTGTGTGTGTGTGCACTATGCCGTAGTTCATCTATGGTCTCTCTCCTCTCTTCTCTACACACACTTATACTGTGGTGGCACCACTGCTGGGGCTGCCTGTCTCAAACCGAGTCACAGCACTTTCCCATCAGAGAGAGGAGGAAACACCCAACACCCAGCACAAGGCACCAATGAGTCACCACATCACACATTATTAACTCACGACTCTAAATGTTATCTTTATATCCATGACAACAGCTCTCAGTGAAGGGAGTGGCACCCTTCTGCAAACTATGTCCGTAGAGACAGACTTTTCTTGTCTTTCACTATATCTTTTTCCTGAGGTCATATTTGTTCTTATCTTACTGTCTCAGTATAACTTGGCAATTGGTGAATTAATAGTGTTCCATATCATCAATATCTTCTATCAAAGCATGTGTGTGTGTGTGATCTTTCCATGCAGGCAGCATGGTGTACCATCCTGAGTTTGAGAAGGCTGGCCAGCAGGCGGGCCTGCAGGTGTGGAGGATTGAGAAGTTTGACCTGGTGGCCGTGCCAGAGAATCTGTATGGAAGCTTCTACACGGGAGACGCCTACCTCATCCTCAACACCATCAAGCAGCGCTCCGGGAACCTGCAGTATGACCTGCACTTCTGGCTGGGTGAGGACAGAACCAGGAGCAGGATGGGTTGCATTACAAGCCCTGGTGGATATGATTGACACCATATAAATACTTTTACTAGAATGGGTATCCTCTTTCAAGTCACTGTGACTTGGTGGTGGGTATGTACTGTAATTCTATCTCTATAATTGATGGGAAATGGACTAAGTGAGTGATACTCAAACTTGGTTAATTCGATGTACCGGTATGTGTCCATTGAGTTTTGCTTTAGGGAAATAGTCATCCATGACGTCTGTGGAATCTAGCAGACTAAGTAGCCATTGGTGGTTGGGCCTCCATTGTGCAAAGACAAGAGAGCAAAACATTGCATTTCAGAGGTTGAGTTTAACTTCTGTGGTTTTTCTGCCCCAGGTGACTTTTGCACCCAGGATGAGAGTGGAGCAGCAGCCATCTTCACAGTCCAGATGGATGACTATTTGGGAGGTAAACCCATCCAGTACCGTGAAGTCCAGGGACATGAGTCCAAAGTATTGCTGGGTTACTTCAAGGCTGGACTGAAGTACTTGGTGAGGAGATGTTATTTGAGATGACAATTAGAATTTTCTTTGACAGTTTTGTCATTATTGCGCTTAAACCCAGGTCATGACACATAATATTGCATTCATACCTCAGGCAGGGGTTTGTTATAAACTAGTCTCTATACCTAAATGGTTTTGGAGTACATCAACCTTTTAATAGGTACAAAGTATGCCCTCCTTGTATTATCCCCTTTTTGTGATAATAAAGTTAATCTAATCTAATGGTGGAAATATGCCCTAGAAATGTGAATGGCTCCATATTAACCGTGCCATATCTTTTGTCACTGTTTTAGAAAGGAGGCGTAGCATCTGGGTTCAAACATGTTGTTACCAACGAGGTGGTTATGCAGCGGGTGCTACAGGTCAAAGGTCGGCGAGTTGTCAGGGCGACAGAGGTGCCTGTCAGCTGGGACAGCTTCAACCAGGGAGACTGCTTCATCCTGGACCTGGGCAGCGTGAGTTACCATCAGCCTGAGGGAGACAGGAGGACTTTTAAGTTTCATATAGGACACGGCGTCATCAAACATTGGTGTCACATTTCAATAAAAATAAACAGAGAAGCATGCACATTGTATGTTTCACGTCTTGCTTAAGAGAAAAGAGAAACGTTTAATAGAGAGATTGTCCAAATACACATACAATTCTTGCAAACAAATTCCTGGTCGATGCTGACCACATCACGTATCCTGTTTGTTGTGTATCTCTCCTCCCACAGGAGATCTACCAGTGGTGTGGCTCCCAGAGCAACCACTTTGAGAAGCTGAAGGCCACTCAGGTTGCCAAGGGTATCCGAGACAACGAGCGCAGTGGGCGAGCCCGCGTGTATGTGTGTGACGAGGGAGCAGAGCGAGACAAGATGATAGAGGTGAGATCATAAACTACTAAAGAACAGGAGAGTCTTCTTACTCTCTTTATCGCTCTTTCTGTCTGTGATTGGTTGACGTTTATTGTGGTGTTTAATGGTGCATAATGGACTTTTGAATTAACTCCAGCTGTGGTTAAAGCATTGTTTAATTTTCAACAGTATATCTAAAAGGGATCTTCTCTGTGCGTCTTCAGGTTCTGGGAGATAAACCCCACTTTCCTGAAGGATCTTCTGATGACATCAAAGCTGATGCCTCAAACAGGAAGATGGCCAAACTGTACAAGGTGGGAATACAGGGAACAATCTACTGAAACCAAGATCAACTGGTCTAGCTGCATAATGAGAACATCTCATATAGACCCTGAGGACTTTTCACATACACGTCTCTGATCTCTCTGCAATTCTTCCTCTGTCGCTCCTCGTCTCCCCCAGGTGTCAAATGCCAGTGGAGACATGTCTATGTCCATGGTGGCAGCAGAGAACCCATTCTCCCAGAGTGCATTGGAGTCCAGCGACTGCTTCATCCTGGATCACGGCTCCGATGGCAAGATCTTCATCTGGAAAGGTCAGCTGGGGTCACCCAATATCAAAGACATATTTATGATCAGCTGATTTTTCACAGTTTGCAACACTCTCCACCAATTCAACCAGTCAATGAAAGCAGAATACTGTAGCTGGAATTGTTTTGGCATGGTATGGCTGCTGTCATGTCCATTTGGTAACACATAGCATTACAGACCACATTTAGAGAATGAGACATTGTCTTGGACAGTTTCACATGATCAACTTCCACAGAGAGCATATGATGCAACCACGGGTGTCATTTCAGCTTAACCTCCAAGAAATGTATATAAAATTGAAGCTCATTTACTGCATTTCTACACCATTTAAAAACTCAAAAATGCAACTTGGAGAACAGCAAAAACAACTTCCAGCCATTATCATCTTGCGGTAGCTTCAATCACCTCAGTCATTAGGGGACTTAACATTCGACAAACACGTCATACAATAATTAGTTGAAACGCACGAGGGATTAAAACTAGTTTCGTTTCATGTGAAGTCAAACAGCAGATACCTAGCCAAAGCCATCTATTACAGCCATCTTTAACTCTGCACTCTTTTGAGAAAAAGTTTTGCTGTTCCCTGCAGCTGCATCGAAGCGCCTCCCATATAAAGCCTGCCAGCCACACAAACAACCTTCCCTCCCACTCCCAGGTGTCCGCATAGTTCTAAAGTCAGCCTTCTAATACCACTAAAGTACATTTGCCTTTTAATCAGGATTGGAATGATTTTAGTAGCCTATTTGACATTTTTGGTGTTGAGCTAAGGTATGGCGAGCGCCATACCCTACCTTACACAATTGATACCCCTGGATGCAACTGAAAGGTGTTGTTCTTAATTCAAAATATAATTGTCCTCCGTTATTTATATAAAGTCCTCCGTCTTTATAGTTTCTAAGTGGTTGAATTCATTAAACCCACTTTTTGTATTTCTCACCCAACTTCCACACACTCTTACCCAGGTAAAGAAGCCAACCTGGAGGAGCGTAAGGCAGCCATGAAGGCAGCAGATGAGTTCATCAAGAAGATGGGCTACCCCAAACACACCCAGGTGCAGATCCTGCCGGAGATGGGAGAGACACCTCTCTTCAAACAGTTCTTCAAGAACTGGCGTGACAAGGACCAGACGGAGGGTCTGGGTGTGGCCTATGTCTCCAACAGCATCGCCAAGCTAGAGAAGGTGCCATTTGATGCTGCCACACTCCACGACTCCCCCGCCATGTCTGCCCAGCACGGCATGGTGGATGGTGGCAACGGAGAGAAGCAGGTGGGTGGACAAGACCAATGGCTGGGCCTTTGCCCACATTGTATGACAAGCCTTCCCAGTAATCTTTCTTAGAGTAACTATCAGGATGAGTATTTTTTTTTATTTAACCTATATTTAACTAGGCAAGTCAGTTAAGAACTAATTCTTATTTACAATGATGGCCTTGGAACAGTTAACTGCCTTGTTCAGGGGCAGCACAACAGATTTTTACCTTGTCAGCTCTGGGATTCAATCTAGCAACCTTTTGGTTACTGGCCCATCGCTCTAACCACTAGGGTACCTGCCGCCCCAGTATTGCTTGTCACTATCAACTTTATGTATTAGGGCTATTATACGGGTAAAAATAATTATGTGAGCTAATCTATGTAGACTGTGAGGGAGGTATGCTAGGGTTTCAGCTCAATGTAGCCAATAGAGGAAGGATATTGAAGTAGGAAATCTCTGATGAACAGATAGCAACCAAATGACAGGGGCATGAATTTGTATTTACATATATAGCTCTGTTTTGGTAGCCTGCCACCATTAGGGGTCACATCATGCGTATGTTTATGTACAGATCTGGCGTATTGAGGGATCAGACAAGGTGGAAGTGGACCCCTCCACACATGGACAGTTCTATGGCGGAGACAGTTACATCATCCTCTATAACTACCACCATGGAGGACGCCAAGGGCACATCATCTACATGTGGTAAGAGAGACACTAAAGTAAAATTAAACAGTAGAGAGACAATCAGAAGAGATACATTGCTAACTAGAATGTCTCTCAGGCAAGGAAGTGACTCTTCCCAGGACGAAATTGGTGCTTCGGCCATCTTGGGTGCCCAGTTGGACGATGAGCTTGGTGGTGGGCCTGTGCAGGTAATGAATGTGTGTTTGTAAGTGGGTGGGTGTGTGTGTGTGTGTATAGAAGTGGCATATTCTTTTTTTCTATGGTTTCCTCTTAGTCTCATCTATATTCGAATCAGTAACCCCGTGTAACCCCGTGAGTCACTCTCCCTCTTCCTCTCATTGTTTCCTGTCTTTCATTTGCTTTCTCTCCCCAGGTTTCAGGTGCTCTTATTACCACCCTGGTACTCCCCTCTCAGGGCTGCATAACTCAGTACAGAGCAGAGTATTTAACTGATATGGCTCAATGTGTTTACAGAGAAATCAGCTGGTTGAAATCAACAGGGACCCAAAACAGGACATTAAGGGCCATGTTTATGAGGGTGTTCCCTTTATCCTCTCGGATTCTGTTGCTTCATCACTCTGGCACAGTTACTGTTCCCAGAAGAGCCAATTCCCTGACCTGTTGTAGGGACAAAGAGCTGTCTTGCTCGTGCTTATGAGATGTGCTCAACTCAAGCAAGGACCATTGCATAGGTTATATAGAGGCCACCAGTGATTCTAGGTCAGCTTTTCCCAAACTCGGTCCTGAGGTCCCCAAGGGGTGCACATTTTGTTTTTTGTCCTAGCGCTACACAGCTGATTCAAATAAGGAACTCATCATCAAGCTTTGATTATTTGAATCAGCTGTGTAGTGCCAGAGCAACAACCAAAAGATGCACACCTTGGTGTCCCCGAACCGAGTTAGGGAAACGCTGTTGTAGGTTGTCTTATATACTGCAGTTCATTATGATTTGGCTAGATCATGCCCTGGCTCTGTATACGTTTCCATGCTCTGGGAATGTCTGCAACCATCTCTTTCTGTGTATCTGTCTGTTTGTGCCTGTCAGTCTCACCTTCCTGTCTATAGCCAGTGTGAAAAATGGGGACCTGCACTACGTAGTTATTTAATTGATTTGTTATAATGCATGACTAACAGTTATCCTACATTTGTGGAGAAGCCCACCAGGGTGAAAAAGTCAGTCACAAACCCGTTTATGTTCCATCAAACTGTCCATGATGTCTAACAGCTGATGGCTACCCAGACCCCTCTTTTACGCTGCTGCTCCTCTCTGTTTATCTTCTATGCATAGTCACTTTAATAACTCTACCAACATGTACCTAATTCCTCAACTAACCGGTGCCCCTGCATATTGACTCTGTACCGGTAACCTCTGTATATAGCCTTGCTATTGTTATTTTACTGCTGCTGTGTAATTACGGTATTTGTTAATTTTATTTTCAATTTTTTTACTTATCTATTTTTTACAAAATAAGTTTTAAGAAAAAAAAGTGTTAAAGCATTGTTAGGGGCTTTTAAAAAAGCATTTTACTGTAAGGTCTACAACTGTTGAATTTGGCGCATGTGACAAATTCAATTTGATTTAATTTGACACACAATCATACATACATTTGTAACAGTGTGATTCATAGTCATTCAACAGAAACAGTATTTAGAGGAACTCAGTGTATGGAAATTAGTCTTCACACTAAACATCCAAGATTGCAACATTGCCTCACACATGTTTTCAGTACAGAGGTAGACTTCTTCATTAACTCTGTGCAATATGCACCTAATCTCTATTTCTCTGATTAGTAGTCTCCAATTTTGAAAACAAATAATACTGAACAAGGCTTTGTGCAGGCTCAACTAGGTCCCAAAATGTCAGGAATGGTGTTAAGAGGAGAACAAACACACTCGAGAGACTAAACAGTGAGAAATGCACACAGTCAGACTTTGGATAGCCCATTGCATTGGATAGTTAGGGACCGTCAATAAATTACACAATGTGAGTGGGATAACATTTTCATGTTGCACATCTTTTAGTTCTCTCATTAAATGCTTTTAATATTTGTATATGATTTTAGTTGGTTTGAGGTTATTAAGGAATTGAAATGTGGAGCTATGGACCTTTTTAAAATATTGTCCTATGTACATTGTGTAATTTACTGATGGTCCCTAACTAGCCCCGATAGGGAAATCGAATGTCAAACCAAATTGACCATGGCCATTACGTTTGGGTCGCATGCAACTGCGCTCTGAATTGATGATTGGGTGCTGCCAGCTGTGGGAACAATTCAAATAAACACAGCCCACTGAAAACTGTTACGGTACTCGTCATTCCGTGACATACTGCACAATTTATTCTATCATCTCGCAAATCTCAGTTTTGGACGAGACTGACATTATGATCATAATTATTCTATTTACACTTTGTAGTTAATTTTTACACAAAATACATTTTTCTGACTCATATCGATGCCACATTGGCCATTTTCTAATCAAGAAGTTGCTTTTTAGGAGCAGTTGCTCTTTAAGGGGAGGAGAGAGAGAAGGCCCCTTTGTGCTGGCGGATGGCGAGACAAGCTTGCTGCATCCACTAAACAGGACTTCCTGTTGTCAGCCAGCCAGACAGATACACAGCATGCTGGGAGAGTAGGGTGGGGAGCGCTGTAGAACACTTGGTGCTTAGTGTTTTCATGCCTTGTTGTTCAGAGCTCACTGCTGCCACCCTGTGAGAAATATTTGCAGACACATGCAAGGCTGCGTTGCAAGTATGTCCATAGATTTCCAAATAGATGTAATTAAATACAATTATATTCTTCCAAAGATCCACTTCTTTTTGTTTTTCACCACACTGGCCCATGTTGACTCCAATGCTTCCCACAGTTGTCAAGTTGGCTGGATGTCCTTTTGGTGGTGGATCATTCTTGATACACACGGAAAACTGTTGAGTGTGAAAAACACAGCAGCATTGTAGTTCTTGACACAAACCGGTGCGCCTGTCACCTACTATCATACCCCGTTCAAAGGCACTGAAATGTTTTGTCTTGCCCATTCACCCTCTGAATGGCACACATACACAATCCATGTGTAACTCTGTGTTGTTGTATGTGTCGAATTGCTACGCTTTATCTTGGCCAGGTCGCAGTTGCAAATGCGAACTTGTTCTCAACTAGCCTACCTGGTTAAATAGGTGAAAGGTGAAAGAAAAAAAAATGTCTCAATGATTAAACTCCTTCTTTTTAATTATTTAACTAGGCAAGTCAGTTAAGAACAAATTCTTATTTTCAATGATGGCCTAGGAACAGTGGGTTAACTGCCTTGTTCAGGGGCAGAACAACAGATTTTTACCTTGTCATCTCGGGGATTCAATCTTGCAACCTTTCGATTACTAGTCCAACGCTCTAACCACTAGGCTACCCTCCCCTGTCACCTCCCCTTTATCTGCAATGATAGAAGTGGATTTAACAAGTGACATAAATAAGGGATCGTAGCATTTACCTGGATTCACCTGGTCAGTCTGTCATGGAAAGAGCAGGTGTTCTTAATGTTTGGTATACCCAGTGTATGTTTGTTAACTAGTTTGCTCTGTGTGGTCCAGGTGAGGGTGGCCCAGGGCAAGGAGCCAGCTCACCTCATGAGCCTGTTTGGGGGGCAACCCATGGTGGTGTACAAGGGAGGTACGTCCAGAGATGGGGGCCAGTCCGCCCCCGCAGAAACACGCCTCTTCCAGGTGCGTTCCAACTCTGCAGGGTGTACAAGAGCTGTGGAGGTGAGTGACATGAGGACAATGCCTCTCTTTTTTCTGAAATCAGCTACTAAACTGCAATATATTTACAGGCATGACACTCGTGGTCATTTTCTACCCACCATGTCTTATCCACCTCTAGGTTGATGCTGTGTCCTCCAACCTAAACTCCAACGATGCCTTCCTCCTGGTGACTCCTGGAGCCTCCTTCGTGTGGATGGGCCAGGGGGCCAGTGACACTGAGAAAAATGGCACCCAGCAGCTATGTGTTATCCTGGGGGTGTCCTCCTCAGAATTGCCTGAGGGCGGAGAGACCGGTATGTACATTGTGCCAATGACATTGGCTTACCTTTGCTCTGTGGCTGGCTGTGGCATGTTGTAACCAACTGACTATTGTGTGTGTCTATGCAGATGATTTCTGGGAGGCTCTAGGAGGGAAGGCAGCGTACCGCACCTCCTCCAGACTCAGAAGCAAGGACAAGATGGACGCCCATCCACCCAGGCTCTTTGCTTGCTCCAACAAGTCTGGAAACTTCATTGTGAGTCCCATTATTAATACCATAAGCCATTCATGGTTAAACATCTTTAACCCTGTTTTTTCAAATGCCTTGTCGCCTTCTCCACCCAGATTGAGGAGGTGCCTGGGGAGATGACCCAAGAAGATCTGGCCACTGATGATGTCATGATCCTGGACACATGGGATCAGGTAGATAAATTAGCATGTGGTATTTTCTGAGATGTGAATGTTATTAAGTATGCAGATATATGATCTTAATTTGACCTATATTTTCACAGCAAAATAAGGTTGACTAAAGTAAACTACATAAAAAGTGCAATACTCTTAATATAACCCTGTCTTAGTGTGGGTTGTCAGTGAATTTATGTAAATCACAAAGCTCATCTGCATTTCCTGTGGTAAAGTAAAATTCTCAGCAACAAGTCCAGCTGAACAAATTAAGATCTTACACCTGCACAGTAACACAGTGGATAACATATGAATTGCTGTAGATAGTCTAATGAAAGTTGAATATCCTCTTCTAGGTGTTTGTCTGGATCGGGAATGAAGCCCATGAAGAGGAGAAGACTGAGGCGATGGCTTCCGGTAAGTAATAAAATTGAAAACTGCTTAATTTAATAAATTATTTATGAATTATCTTGCAGACGGTTTTACATAGAGAATGTTCATGCCAACTTTTCTTTTTGAGTGCATTACTCATGACTAAAATAATTTGATTGAGAAGTTTCCCACTGGGAAAACTGCTCTCTATAGAACTATAATTGAATCCCCTCCTCCCCCAGCTGTGCGTTACATTGAGACGGACCCTGCCAACCGTGACCTCAGGACACCCATCGTGAAGATCAAGCAAGGGTTTGAGCCACCCACGTTCACCGGCTGGTTCCTGGGCTGGGACCATGAGTACTGGACCAGCGACCCCCTGGAGCGGGCCATGGCTGAGCTGGAGCTGTGAACCCTCACCTTTAACCCCTAACCCTGCCGCCTGACTTTACCGCACGCACTGAGCAGCTCCAGTCATGAGACTTAATGGGGAACCCTCTATGCCCCGCCAACCTCCTTTCTTCTGACTGCCAGTGGGAGGAGGCTTTTTGTTTATTTTTTACATTTTGAAAAAGGAAATGTGTCAAAGAATATTGAGCTTTTAGGTTAGAATGTGTTGCTTTGATTAGAGTAGAAGAGGCTGTCATAACCCTGTATATCGGATACAGAGCACTGGTGCACAATTGCAATGCCAATAAGGTACTGTAATAGACTAGCTCTACTCCCCCACCACATGTAAAACGTGTGTTTCTCATTTCATGTTTTCGTATTGTGATAATGTTGTGTCATTATTTCAGCCCACCCCTGCTTCTAAATTCATCCAAGGATATTTAGGAGCAGTGACCCAATGCAGTCTTCTGATAATAAAATGGAGATTTTTTTTTTTTTTTTACGTATGCAAATAGCATGCACGTGACCAATAATAAGGGCTTTAATGGAACCACAGGTTTAGATAAGGCTTTGCACCTGCTACAATCTGCATTAAGATTTAAATATATTTTATATGACGTCAGCAACATTAGGCTGTTTCTATTCAGTATCTCACCATTAAGAAACCTAGAATATTACAATCATCTGAACCAACAGAGGCAGGGAGACAAAGCTTTGAGGAAATCACACCGCCAGACATAACCTCACTAGTTATCAATCCGTATCGCTACAGTTTTCGCAATAACAATTTAAAGGTCATTTTCCGATTGAGACGATATATGCAGTGTTTACCGTGAATGCAGTCTCCACCAACGTGGGAACATTGCCTTTAAATTGTATTTGTTTGGTGTCAGCCAGTCAGGAGTATAAGGATCACGCAATTAACGTAACAGCAGTCAATGTCAAGTTCAATGGTTTTCCCCAGGCCTTACTATTGTTTCAATAAAACCTTATGTCACCGACACTAGATGTGTTGTCTCCATCATATATATCATGTAAAGTGTATATCATTTTTATTTAAAGGCTGAATCATAGTGAACATAACAATATGGCTTTGAAGGACAACAGTGTAAGAGAAAAGTTCAGTTTCAAATGTATGTCAATACATTTACAATTCATCGTAATCCACATTGACCTTTATAGAAACTGTTCAACAGCAAGTTTGCATGATAAGGATATGAAAATATAAACATGATAATATAAACATGATAAGGATATGAAAATATAAACATGAAAAGAAATCATTTCAATATGAGAAAAATAGGTTACAACAGAGTGGTTTAGTAACATGAAATAATGTAACTATGTCTTCCTTCACACATACAGTAACATTATACACCAGAATACACTGACAATACAAAACATTAAGAACACCTGCTCTTTTCATGCCAGACTGACCAGGCCATTTCAGGTGAAAGCAATGATCCCTTATTGATGTCACTCGTTAAATCCACTTCAATAAGTGTAGATAAAGAGGAGGAGACAGGCTAAAGAATGATTTTTAAGCCTTGAGACAATTGAGACATGGATTGTGTATGTGTTCCATTCAGAGGGTGAAAGGGCAAGACAAAAGATGTAAGTGCCTTTGAACGGGTATGGTAGTAGGTGTCAGGTGCACCGGTTTGTGTTAAGGACTGCAATTCTGCTGAGTTTTTCACACTCAACAGTTTCCCGTGTGTATCAAGAATGATCCACCACCAAAAGGACATCCAGTCAACTTGACATAACTGTGGGAAGCATTGGAGTCAACATGGGCCAGCATCCCTGTGGAACGCTTTCAACACCTTGTAGAGTCCATGCCCTGGCGAACTGAGTCTGTTTTGAGGGGGTGCAATTCAATATTAGGAAGGTGTTCCTAATGTTTGGTAAACTCAGTGTATAACACATACCATGTATTATACAGTAATGTATACTGCATAGGTACTGTAACAGCATCTGAAGAGCATGTAGTCTTGATGATAAATACTGCTATTAAAACAGACTAAAATGCACTTACAATTTCCATCCAGGTACGCATAGAACCTGTGTGAGATGAGTACATCGACTCCATGGCAATGATTTAAGGCTGTGAGCTGTTTAAATGGCCATAGTAAAGAGGTTGCTTCCCATGGAGAGAGAGAGAGACAGACAGACAGACAGGGTCCCTAGTACATCCTGGTCTCATAGCAGGGCTGGAAACACCACACCTCAGTAGTACCGGCGAGTGGCGACGTAGTTTCCCTTGTTTTTGTTCAAATCCTGTTTCTCTGTTCCATTCAATGGAAACTCACAATACAGAATATAGTCTTAACACACAAAACATTTACATTAAGTTCTTTGACTCATAAAGCTCAACCAAACTCTTTAGCTAGCGTCCTCTGCATCAGCTGGCATTGACATAATGTTTGGCACAAGGGAAAGCAGCACACTATGATATATGTGAGAATGTTTGTTTCGTGTGTGTGTACTGTATGTGTGTAACAGCACTCACACAGCACCCAACAGGCTCCCCTCAGTCTCTCTTCATGAAGGCCTGCATCATGTCCATTGGCAGGGGGAAGATGATGGTGGAGTTCTTCTCGGCAGCTATGGTGTTGAGGGTCTGCAGGTAGCGCAGCTGCAAGCCCGATGGAGACTCAGCGATCACCAGAGAGGCCTCCTTCAGAGCCCGCGAAGCGTTCATCTCCCCCTCCGCTGCTATCACCTACACACAGGACCCAGGGGACAGGAGGCAGGGCGGAGGGGGATAGAGAGAGGATAGAGAGATAGAGAGAGGAGGGGAGAGATGGAAGAAAAATAGGTTAGGTAATGACCATTAAGTAACGAAGATAGATAATGGAGAGAGAGAGAGAGAGCAGGCTAGAGGTCATGATTACATGAGCTCCTGCATTTTTCAGCATTTTCTTAAAAAAATATAGATTTAGAGTTAGATGAACTTGGATTTTTTGTCAGGAACATATGCAGGATGCTACCCTCGACAACATAACCTTCACTCCAAATCAAAACTCAAAACCTACAACCTGATTTTGGACGGAATTAAGGAATCACCTGGAGGTTTACAACTACCAATGATTATTATTCTATACAGAAAATTCTCTGGAAAACAACAGAAACCTGAAAACACCATCCAACCTGGAACTGAGTGAGTAATGTTTAGTCTGAAATTGTATTTTATTTAAAAAAGCCAAGAAGAAAAATACACTACATTACTTTATAGGGACTGAATGGTAAATTAAGGGTGCCAAGCTTGATACAGCTTCAATTAACACTGACGTGTCAAGTGAGAGGTGTCAAAGTCCTTTAGCCCAACAATGCCAGGAGAGTCAAACAGTCTACTCCAACCAAATGGAGAGGCCTTAGAAGCTGCCTCCCGCTGTTCAGAGGTAATTAAAATACAGTACCCTGTGTATGTAAAGAATGATAAAGCAAGAAAAGACGACAAAATGAAGTTCCTTATGGAAAATCAAGAGACACATTTTGCTGACTATTACAAAAATGGGAACATCAGCAACCGTATCTTCCACACAAACCATCCCCTGGCATGGCACAGTGCTATATTAGCACACTACCCCTTTGTTAAGAGAGGGGGTGTTAACAAGGGATGGAAACTCAGGATACTTGACAACGAGGACTCTGAGTCAGCTAATATAAATCTCTATAAGTCTGGAACAGTAATGGTACAGGGCAACCCCAAACAGTTTCAGCTGGACTTTCACCTAATCGAATAATTAGCCAAGTAGGAGAAGCTCTCCCTTGAGAAAGATACCCCCACATCGAGCGGGTCACATTATACAGTGGGGCAAAAAAGTATTTAGTCAGCCACCAATTGTGCAAGTTCTCCCGCTTAAAAAGATGAGAGAGGCCTGTAATTTTCATCATAGGTACACTTCAACTATGACAGACAAAATGAGAGAGAAAAAATCCAGAAAATCACATTGTAGGATTTTTAATGAATTTATTTGCAAATTATGGTGGAAAATAAGTATTTGGTCACCTACAAACAAGCAAGATTTCTGGCTCTCACAGACCTGTAACTTCTTCTTTAAGAGGCTCCTCTGTCCTCCACTCGTTACCTGTATTAATGGCACCTATTTGAACTTGTTATCAGTATAAAACCTGTCCACAACCTCAAACAGTCACACTCCAAACTCCATTATGGCCAAGACCAAAGAGCTGTCAAAGGACACCAGATCTGGAGACTGGAAACTGAGCTGCACTTCCTAACCTCCTGTCCAATGTATGACCATATTAGAGACACATATTTCCGTCAGATTGCACAGAATTCGAAAACAACTAACTTCTAAAGTCGAAATATCCTTATTCATGTTACCATTTTAAAACTGAGGGTAGGTAAATATACAGAGTGAGAAAGGGGAGAGCAGAAAGCTTAAATTCTGTCAGAACATGTTATTGTTAAATCTCATATGGAGAGGTGATAAGCCACAGTCTGGTGTCAGTCACTGGTAAGGTGGGACAGCAGTGAGTTAGGGAGAGGTGAGGACTGTGGCTTGAGGTAAGGTCAGAGAAGTGAAGAGGAACAGTTCTATGACATACACACGTAGGAGGCAGAGCCATGACTACCCCAACGAGAGGAGCCACTTAAGTTCCTGCCTAGCAACAGAGATGTATTGGCTGTCTAGACTGCGGAATCAACTCCTTGCACCAGTAGAGGGTATTCATATATGTACTTGTGTAAACATGTCTTTGTCTATGCAGCTGTGTGACCCAGTGGGTGAATAAACTTGGTTTGAGCTTTTACTAGTCGTTCGTGAGTTTCACAGGGGCTATCAGGATGGAACATTCCTAGCTGAAAGGAGTTCCTGGAAAGAATACTTAGGTGGTCAGTTGGCTTTTGTCTGGGGGAGAGCAGGCTGGGCGGGTAACAGGTTGGCTAGAGTAGAGTTATACCTGAGTTTTGTTAGAGGCAAAGAAGTTGCCGGAAGAGTTTAAATTGAGAATACCTTTGATTTATTAAAGTCTTTGTAAACGTCCTGTTTGTTATTTTCCGTACAAACTTTATTGGCCAATTAGTCCTGCACCTGGTAACATTGTAAAAGAAAAGTGTCTACGAGAGGTGAGCACCAAACCATCCTGTCTGTCTCCTCGCGGTCCGATCCGATTCGGCTTCTTCTTCACACACATATCAAGTGAATGTAAGCATACAGAGAGTAACCATAGTGAGTGGATGATTAAATAAATCAATCCCAGAGAGCCCTCTTATCTTTAACCAGCAGATTGAAGATGATATCCAATTAGTGTAATGGCCGATGGGAGGAGACTCGGGCAGAGAAGCCCCAGCTTGTGACCTGCTATGCTCTCGGGTTCTTACAATATGACCACCGGTTGCTAAGGAACAAGGGAGATGACGTGTTGACCCGTCAAAAAAACATTTTCATCTGGATGATTTATTTTGGGAGTCAATAAAATCAACAAACGATATAATAGAAGCCAAGTGGGGATTTTTCACTCAGAGGAAAAGGATTTAGCTCAACTCAAGGGACTGAAAAATAGACTACAGACCAATGCCTGTATATTGGAGTGTGTGTGTGACCCTGGTCTGTATCTGTGTCAGTACCGTACCTTTGCCCTGGCCTCGCGGCTAGCCTCGGCCTCTGCAGCCATGGCCCTCTGGAGCTGCTGGGGCAGTTTGACGTCCTTGATCTCCACCCGCTCCACCTTGATACCCCAGTCATCTGTAGCGTCGTCCAGGGTAGTCTGAGGAAACACAGGGGATAAGACACGGAACTCTACATCCAACACGCTCCTTTTGAAACCTCAGGTCACAACAGGCCCAGACAGGGTTCAAAAGTGCGACCATTTTGGCCGCACATGCACCGAAATATTTTGCTGTGTGACCTGAAATTAAATGCAATTTTAGGAGCACCAGTGCGCCTAGAATAAAAAATGCCCACTTAACAATTGTCATAATGATTAGGTTTCGTTGTACCGTTGTTTCCGAGTGCCCTAGAGAAAAAGCAGAGTGCAGATTCGTTAGTGTCACGGCTGAACCATTACTACAAAGAAAACTCATTGTTTCTGGCACAAACAGGTGAAAGGTAATTACCCGCACCATTACTAGTGGGTTTTGACCAACATCTGTCGGGACATACACATTGCCACAATCAAACCCTGGATCTATTTTTGTCCCGTGGAATAGATCTAAATGTTTATCCTCATAATTATGGACTATTGAATCACCATCTTATTAGGTTTGCAATCGGAACAAATAATTCCCTCAGACCCCAACCAAGGATTATCCAAAGCCGCACTATAAATTCTAGGACAACCCAAAGATTCCTAGGTGCACTTCCAGACTCAATCCACCTACCCAAGGGCGGTGGAGTAAAAAAAAAATCTGTTAACCACCTAACCGTAACCTTGCGTAATACCCTAGATGCAGTCGCACTGCTAAAAACATTGAGGGGTGGAATATACACGGCAGTGACAATAACCAAAGAAAATGATCTCAGGAGGTAATTGTTGAGGTATTCCAGATCGGGAAAAGAAAAGGACTTGAGTTCCTTTACGCTACCACAATCACACCATGAGTTGTTAATCATGAGACATGCCCCTCCATCTTTGCTACCTAGTGGCTTTAGTGAACTCTAGCAACATCTCCTGTTTTATGGCAATTATGGCTTGCTGCAAAGTGTGGTATTAAGTTGCTATAGCAAGACTGAATAAAGAACAGACCACAGTGCATTAGAGTACCTGCATGCTGTGGAGTATGGTGCGTGTGTATGGTCAGGTTATGGTCAGAGTGAGTGGTAGGATTCTGTGGTCCAGTACCTGCATGCTGTGGGCTATCTCCTCGCGGTCAGACAGGATCTCAGCCAGGTTCTTGGTGCCCAGGACGTTCCTCAGGGTGGTCTGTGCCAACAAGCGGGTGGCAGCGTCAGCGTTGGTGATGTTGGCCACAGCCAGGGTGGCATTCTGAACACGGTAGTACACCACTCCATCAACACTGACCGTCACTGAGTCCTTAGTCAGAACCTGGGGAGAAGAGGAAAATCAGTTACTACTGACATCACTGATCATAACTGGTATTTCATGATAAGAGTAATTAAGGTAATGGGGGGCGGGGCTCACCTCTTGTGGGGGGATGTCGAAGGTGATGGTGCGCATGTCCACATTGATGAAATTATCTGTGCACGGCAGGATGAAGAACAGGCCTGTGGGGTGATGTGCACACACACATGTTTAACAGCGAAGCCTAAAGCTACAAATCAAGGCTCAGTTCCATTAGTCTCACAACTATTGTACAATCAGTACAGTACAAATACAGAGTTCTGGGCATGATGGTGTGTAAGATACTGTAGCTTATACTGTGGCCTCGCTGCTAAAATTCTGAAGTATCCCTTTAACAGAGGCATTTGCCCCGTGCAACTTTCACTCATGTAAACAGCTCCTTCTTTTTCTTGAATAATTTTTCCCACCTGGGACTTCAGCCAAATGCTAGCTGATGGCCCTGGTTGTACTGTACTGCAAGTCTGCAACACAGGAGTATGCTCTGAATTCGCTACGCAAAGCATCATGGGATTATGATGGAAAATTCCATGGATTCCCAAAAAAATGTAAAAATGTAACTGGTTCACTCAACACACCAACTTGGTTTAAGGCTAATGCAGAGTAACACCAATGCATAAAGCATCAGGGAAACTTGCAAATGCAATGACTACTGACTAGCCCATAGCCTGACTTATAACAGTTGATTCTGTTAAAAGATCTTATCTGACAGTTGGACAAGACTTACTATGGAGGGAGGGGGAAAGACCATAGAGATAATGAGCAGAGTTTAGTTGCCGAAACCAAATATTAAACTCAACTTTGGTGTTTATGCCTCCGGGCAGCAGAGGAACTTGAGGGTCCCTTCGTGACAGATGGACACGGTTTATTATTACCCCTGGCTGTTATCATGCGGTTGTTCCGGAATCCTGCTAGATCATGTTTCACCCATGGAGAGCAATGCTTGAGAGTTTGATGTCCATAGCCTGGCTATGGTAGATAAGACTACTGGGGCCACTTTATACCTACACTGAAGGTTGGAGATTTTTTATGGCAATAGCGTATCTTGCACATTGTTAAAGTGTAAATACAGCTAATTAATAAATTATCTTAAGAATGCCACCATCTACTGAGGGGTAAATGTCAACCAAACCCTCAGCACCACTCTTCCACTCCAACTACAAAGAGATAGCATGCCTCTGATCTAGCCACTCTGCTCAGCTAGGGGGGAATTCCAACAAGAATGAAGCGCGTAAATGGAACATAATTCCCTTTTTAGACTTTTCTGTCTACGCGTATTCTGACCTTGAACTTAAGCATGAGAATAGCATGCTATTAACCTGCTATTCGTTTGGGGTGGCGAGCAAAGAAATGAAGGTGTGGCAAAGGTGTGTCTACAGATACACCATATTCTAACCTTGACTTAATTCCCTCGTAATTCCACCACCTTTATGCACAATGAATAAGGTTGAGTAACCTGTCGGTTCCAAGTGGAACAACATCTACTTTATTTTTTTTCTAAAAGAAATAACACCAGTGTCCATGCACTGAAATGTACTAATTGATAAGAGCTATTGATTAGAGCTAGGTAAATGAGCAAGCCATTTGGATAAGGGGATTGTAAATATAAATGACTATTGTTTTAGATCCATTTTTGCCTTATGATCACTGGAGACAAATGTCAAACCAGTTATATGGCTGTAAACTGAAGCATATCAACATATCACATTTTCAACAGTGAAGTTTACGAAATGCTGGCACTATAACATGCAGTTATGACATTTGGAGTCCGAAGTTATAGGCTTCTTTAGAAATGTGCAAATGACAGAATAGTGCCAAATCTACCGAGTTGATTTTTGATTTGTAGAATGTTTTAATTATATGCCCAGACTTTTCTTTACACTGTATTTTTTGCAATTTGTATATTTTTAAATATTATTCACTATCGGTAGCCATCATCTGTTATACCCACATACATTTTTAACTAGTGTTAGTTTCCTTACATTTGTAACTGTCATTTTAGTGTTAGTTTCCTTACATTTATAACTGTCCTTTTAGTGTTAGTTTCCTTACATTTTTGCATCATTCCATTACATCATTAGTTTACCTTTCTTTCCTCTGTCACATTTGTGTGGTTGTTCCTGAGGATCACTAGCAACAGCTGTAGTAGCTGACGTTTATAGTTTTGAGTCAACCACATACATAGACACACTGGCCCAAAAGCCCAGTGACATGTTGTTAGTAAAGACTGAAAAAAGTAAGGGGCCTAAACAGCTACCATGGGAAATTCCTGATTCTATTTGTATTTTGTTTGAGAGGCTTCCATTAAAGAACACCCTCTGTGATCTGTTAGACAAATAACTCTATCCACATTATAGCAGGGGGTGTAAAAAATAACACATACGTTTTTCCAGCAGCAGACTATGATATGATATATGATTGATAATGTCAAAAGTTGCACTCAAGTCTCACAAGACAGCCCCCACAATAATTTTATCATCATTTACTTTCAGCTAGTCATTTGTGTAAGTGCTGTGCTTGTTGAGTGTCCTTCCCTATAAGCATGCTGGAAGTCTGTTGTCAATTTGTTTACTGTGAAATAGCATTGTATCTATCTGGTCAAAAAAAAAATCCAGAAGTTTACTAAGGGTTGGTAACAGGCTGATTGGTCAGCTATCTGAGCCAGTAAAGGGGGCTTTACTATTCTTGGGTAGCGGAATGACTTTAGCTTCCCTCTAGGCCTGAGGGCACACACTTTCTAGTAGGCTTAAATTGAAGATGTGGCAAATAGGAGTGGTAATATCATCCACTATTATCCTCAGTAATTTTCCATCCAGATTCCCAGACACCGGACAACAATAATTCTTTCACCACATCCACACACACTTTACAGAATTCAAAAGTATAATTCTTGTCTTTCATAATTTGGTCAGTTATACTTGAATGTTTAGTGTCAGCATTTGTTGCTGGCATGTCATACCTAAGTTTTCTTATCTTGCCAATGAAAAAGTAATTAAAGTAGTGGGTTTTGTGATTAATGAGCCATCTGATTCAATTAATGATGGAGCCGAGTTAGCCTTTTTTCCCAAAATGTAATTTAAGGTGCTCCAAAGCACTATCATTCATTATATAATTTAAATAATTTATTTTGCACCTGCATATGGTAAGTCTGAATACCAACTACTGAGAAGTGCGTAGGAAAGGTGTGCATAGGGAAAGCGTACATTTCCTAAGTCTGAATCGGGCCATTCGAGAAATGAGGAGAGCCTCATTTAGGGAAAAAGTTAATATCATTAGAGTAAAGGAAAACACACAAACAGGAGATGCACAAAATAACCTTCCGAATAGGCGGTTGGTAGTAGGCAAAAGAAAGATCAGAGAGAGCTGAGGAGGGATGTTGGTATTTATTCTGCACTACCAGTCCAGTACTGTGACTCAGGTCCACTGCTTCTCATCAAGACATCAGTTTGTACAGGACAGCAGTGGAGCTCTAAGATCACTTAGTTTAAGTCTCTTAAGCTCATTAGTTAATTGATTGCAATTGCTGCCAAATTCTGTGACTTATTGTTAAATAGAGACCTCTCAAAGTATTCTATAAACATCGATCTGAAGGCCAACTATTGATATATTTAGTTTGTCATGACAAATATACCCCAGACATATTTTACAGTGTTACCAAGGCAAAAAATTCTACCACACAAACTACGCTTCGGAAAACAAAGACCAGCACTATTTTAATTAATGTGCTTGCTGAAAGTATTCCAGCGTGAACCCTGGAACTCGGTTTACGTTCTGCAACTCTGTTTAAACATAAGCTACTGCAGGACAGGAGTGGCTAAACTAGGACACAGAAGTGCAGAACAGATCCGTTGCAGTGAACTCCTACACAGTGGTTCAATGGAAGAACAATTATAGTGTGGTAGCCCACCACAATGTAAAACAAATAGGTCAAAGCAGATTTACCCCTAACCACATTAACACTAAGATACTCCTAACATACTTTCACAGTTAAGGTGGTTTCAAGACAGGCCCACATCCTGTTTACTGCAATTTTCATCTATATCATACTCGTAGAGACTAAAATGTAATTTTATGGGACCTTGAAAGAATCCAAGAATCATAGCTAATAGGCACAGAGTTTCTCCAAGGACGGTGGGTGTGAAGGTGATGATGGGGAGTATGTTACCTGGCCCTTTAGCTCTTCCTCGTAGGATCCGCCCCAGCCGAAAGATGATGGCCCTCTCATACTCCTTCACAATCTGGGAGAGAAAGTAACACAGGCTGGGTAGTCATAGTTCTCCCCTCTTTATATATATATATATTATATATACACACACACACACACACACACACACACACACACACACACACACACACACACACACACACACACACACACACACACACACACACACACACACACACACACACACACACACACACACACACACACAATCGTTCAAAAGTTTGGGGTCACATAGAAATGTCCTTGTTTTTGAAAGAAAAGCTCATTTTTTGTCCATTAAAATAACATCAAATTGATCAGAAATACAGTGTAGACATTGTTAATGTTGTAAATTACTATTGTAGCTGGAAACGGCAGATTCTTTATGGACTATCTACATAGGCGCATTGAGTAGAGGTCGACCGATTAGGATTTTTTAACGCCGATACCGATATTGATTATTGGAAGACCAAAAAAAGCCGATTTCGATTAATCGGCCGATTAAGAGAGAGCTGAGGAGGGATGTTGGTATTTTTATATATATATATATATATATATATATATATATATATATATATATATATACAGTATATACTTGTAAGAATGACAATTACAGAAATACTGAATGAACAATGAACATGTTTATTTTAACTTAACATAATATATAAAGAAAATCAATTTAGTCTCAAATAAATAATTATTCATGTTCAATTTGGTTTAAATAATGCAAAAACACAGTGTTGGAGAAGAAATTAAAAGTGCAATATGTGCCATGTAAAAAGGCTAACGTTTAAGTTCCTTGTTTAGGACATGGGAACATGTGAAAGTTGGTAGTTCTTTTAAACATGAGTCTTCAATATTCCCAGTTAAGAAGGTTTAGGTTGTAGTTATTATAGGAATTATAGGACTATTTCTCTTTATACCATTTGTATTTCATATAGATATGACTATTGGATGTTTTTATAGGCACATTCGTATTGCCAGTCTAATTTCGGGAATTGACAGGCTTGAAGTCATAAACAGTGTTGTACCTCAAGCATTGCTAAGAGCTGCTGGCAAATGCAGTAAAGTGCAGTTTGAATGAATGCTTACGAGCCTGCTGCGGCCTACCACCGCTCAGTCAGACTGCTCTATCAAATATCAAATCATATACTTCATTATAATGAACACACAGAAATACGGAAATTTGGTCATTAATATGGTCAAATCCGGAAACTATAATTTCGAAAACAAAACGTTTACTCTTTCAGTGGAATACGGAACCGTTCCGTATTTTATCGAACGGATGGCAACCCTAAATCTAAATATTGCTGTTACATTGCAAAACCTTCAATGTTATGTCATAATTATGTAAAATTCTGGCAAATTAATTACGGTCTTTGTTAGGAAGAAATTGTCTTCACACAGTTCGCAACAAGCCAGGTGGCCCAAACTGCTGCATATACCCAGACTCTGCTTGCACTGAACACAAGAGAAGTGACACAATTTCCCTAGTTAATACTGCCTGCAAATATACATTTATTTTAACTACATGTGCAGGTTTAAAAAATATATACTTGTGTATTGGTTTTAAGCTGTGATTCGATGATAAATTAACAGGCACCGCATTGATTATATGCAACGCAAAACAAGCTAGTTAACCTAGTAATATCATCAACCATGTGTAGTTAACTAGTGATTATGTAAAGATTGATTGTTTTTTTATAAGATAAGTTTAATGCTAGCTAGCAACTTACCTTGGCTCCTTGCAGCCACAAGGTCCTTTTGATGCTGCACTCACGTAACAGGTGGTCAGCCTGCCACGCAGTCTCCTCGTGGATTGCAATGTAATCTGCCACAATTGGCATCCAAAAAGGCTGATTACCGATTGATATGAAAACTTGAAATTGGACCTAATTAATCGGCCAGGCCGATTAATCGGTCAACCTCTAGTACAGAGGCCCATTATCAGCAACCATCACTCCTGGGTTCCAATGGAACGTTGTGTTAGCTAATGCAAGTTTATAATTTTAAAAGTCTAATTGATCATTAGAAAACCCTTTTGCAATTATGTTAGCACAGCTGAAAACTGTTGTCCTAATTAAAGAAGCAATAAAACTAGCCTTCTTTAGACTTGTGGAGCATCAGCATTTGTGGGTTCGATTACAGGCTCAAAATGGCCAGAACAAATAACTTTCTTCTGAAACTCGTTAGTCTATTCTTGTTCTAAGGAAGGCTATTCCATGCGAGAAATTGCCAAGAAACTGAAGATCTCATACAACGCTGTGTACTACTCCCTTCACAGAACAGCACAAACTGTCTCTAACCAGAATAGAAAGAGGAGTGGGAGGCCCCGGTGCATGACTGACCAAGAGGACAAGTACATTAGCGTGTATAGTTTGAGAAACAGCCATCTCAACTGGCAGCTTCATTAAATAGTACCCGCAAAACACCAGTCTCAACGTTAACAGTGATGAGGCGACTCCGGGATGCTGGCCTTGTAGTGTATATATGTTTTTTTTACCCCTTTTTCCTCCCCAATTCTGTGGTTTCCAATTGGTAGTTACAGTTTTGTCTCATCGCTGCAACTCCCGTACAGCTCGGGAGAGGCGAAGTTTGAGAGCCGTGCGTCCCCCGAAACACAACCCAACCAAGCCGCACTACTTCTTGACACAATGCCCACTAAACCCGGAAGCCAGCCACACCAATGTGTCAGAGGAAACACCGTACACCTGGCGACCGTGTCAGCGTGCACTGCTCCCGGCCCGGCACAGGAGTCCCTGCCGACCAAACCCTCCCCTAACCCGGACGGCGCTGGGCCAATTGTGTGCCGCCCCATGCGTCTCCCGGTCACGGCTGGCTGTGACGGAGCCTGGACTCGAATCCAGAATCTCTAGCGGTGCAGCCGCTGGGATTCTCTGCCTCTAACCCTATTACAGGGGCTGAGTCACTGGCTTACTGGGGCTCTCTCATGCCGTCCCTGGAAGGGGTGCGTCACCTGAGTGGGTTGATTCACTGATGTGGTCATCCTGTCTGGGTTGGCGCCCCCCCTTGGGTTGTGCCATGGCGGAAATCTTTGTGGGCTATACTCAGCCTTGTCTCAGGATGGTAAGTTGGTGGTTGAAGATATCCCTCTAGTGGTGTGGGGGCTGTGCTTTGGCAAAGTGGGTGGGGTTATATCCTTCCTGTTTGGCCCTGTCCGGGGGTGTCCTCGGATGGGGCCACAGTGTCTCCTGACCCCTCCTGTCTCAGCCTCCAGTTTTTATGCTGCAGTAGTTTATGTGTCGGGGGGCTAGGGTCAGTTTGTTATATCTGGAGTACTTCTCCTGTCCTATTCGGTGTCCTGTGTGAATCTAAGTGTGCGCTCTCTAATTCTCTCCTCTCTTTCTTTCTCTCTCTCAGAGGACCTGAGCCCTAGGACCATGCCCCAGGACTACCTGACATGATGACTCCTTGCTGTCCCCAGTCCACCTGGCCGTGCCGCTGCTCCAGTTTCAACTGTTCTGCCTTATTATTATTCGACCATGCTGGTCATTTATGAACATTTGAACATCTTGGCCATGTTCTGTTATAATCTCCACCCGGCACAGCCAGAAGAGGACTGGCCACCCCACATAGCCTGGTTCCTCTCTAGGTTTCTTCCTAGGTTTTGGCCTTTCTAGGGAGTTTTTCCTAGCCACCGTGCTTCTACACCTGCATTGCTTGCTGTTTTTGGGTTTTAGGCTGGGTTTCTGTACAGCACTTTGAGATATCAGCTGATGTACGAAGGGCTATATAAATACATTTGATTTGATTTGCAGCTAGCACTGCGACGCAGTGCCTTATACCAATGCGCCACTTGGGAGGCCCCCTCTCCCCTTTTTGACTAACTTTTCACTACACTGGTAATTGAGATATCATATGTAAAGTCTATGAACATACGGAGAAGGAACTGTCAGATGCGTCACAATACCCCCTGAACTAGCCGCATTTGGAGCCAAATTTGAAATGGAATACATTGAATACATAGACGGAAAAAATAAATATATGAATTTAAATGCATTTTCGGAAGGTCTGTGTCACCATTCATGAACTACATTAAATATATACACTGAACAAAAATATAAATGCAACAAGTTGGCTTCAGGTTTCATGATCTGAAAATGTTGTGCACAAGTTTGTTTAGATTCTTGTTAGTGAGAATTTCTCCTTTGCCAAGATAATCCATCCACCTGACAGGTGTGGTATATCAAGAAACTGATTAAACAGCATGAACATTACACAGGTGCAGTTGTCACACAACACAATGCCACAGATGTGTCAAGTTTTGAGATAGCATGCAAGTGACATGGTGACTGCAGGAATGTCCACCAGAGATGTTGCAAGATAATTGAGTGTTTATTTCTCTACCATAAGCCGCCTCCAATGTTGTTTTAGAGAATTTAGCAGTATGCCCAACCGGTCTCACACCCGCAGACCACGTGTTTGGCCTTGTGTGGGCGAGTGGTTTGCTGATGTCAACGTTGTGAACCGAGTTGCCCATGGTGGGGTTGTGGTATGGGCAGGCATAAGCTACGAACAATGAACACAATTTGAATGAACAGAGATACCGTGATGAGATCCTGAGGCCCATTGTTAGGCCCATATTTTTAAAAGGAATCTGTGCATGCATCTTTAGTAACCCTGTGAATGCATCTTTAGTAACCCTGTGCATGCATCTTTAGTAACCCTGTGCATGCATCTTTAGTAACCCTGTGCATGCATCTTTAGTAACCCTGTGCTTGGCGTGACTGTTATGGGAAGAGCAAAACATTCGATATGCCCTGAAATATTTTGATATGCAACCTGGAACAAAAATGTAAGAGGACCAGTTCTTCTATAGTGAAGCAAATCTCACATCTGTGCTGTTTCCGAGCAATGTTGTTAGGCTACATTGTATCGTTCAAAATCATTTCACTTCACCAAGACGTCCAAGTTCTTCAAGTTTACCACTACAGTGCCTTCAGAAAATATTCATATCCCTTGATGTCACGTCCTGACCTTAGTTCCTTTGTTATGTCTCTATTTTAGTTTGGTCAGGGCATGAGTTGGGATGGGCATTCTATGTTTTGTGTTCTATGTTTTCTATTTCTATGTGTTTGGCCTGGTATGGTTCCCAATCAGAGGCAGCTGGCAATTGTTGTCTCTGATTGAGAGCCATACTTAGGCAGCCTGTTTTCCCACTATGATTTGTGGGTAGTTATTTTCTGTTTAGTGTTTTTGTTGCACCTTACAGAACTGTTCCTTTGTCAGTTTGTTGTTTTTGTTCAGTATTCATTTTTATTAAAATTATTATGAATTACGTACCACGCTGCACTTTGGTCCTCTTCTCCTTCTCCCGACGGTCCTCTTCTCCTTCTCCCGACGACAATCGTTACACTTGACTTATTCCACATTTTGTTGTGTTACAGCCTGAATTCAAAATGGATTATATAGTTGTTTTTCTTTCACCCATCTACACACAATACCCCATAATGTCAAAGTGAAATGTATTGAAGATGAAATACCGAAATCTAGTTTACACCCCTGAGACAACACTTTGTAGAAGCAACTTTGGCGGCGATAACAGCTTTGAATCGTCTTGGGTATCTGTATCAGCTTTGCACAACATGGGTATTTTCTCCCATTCTTCCTGGCAGACTTTCTCAAAAACTCTTAAGTTAGATGGGGGAGCAGTGATGAACATCAATCATAAAGTCTTTCCACAAATGGAATTCAAGTCTGGGCTTTGGCTGGGCCACTAAATGACTTTAACAGTCTTGTTCTGACGCCATTCTAGCATTGCTTTGGCTGTATGCTTGGGGTCATTGTCCTGTTGGAACGTAAATCTTCGATCCCAGTCTAAGGTTGTTTGCACTCTGAAGCAGGTTCCCATCAAGGATTTACCTGTATTTGGCTCCATTCATTGTTCCCTGTATCCTTGCTAATCTTTCAGTCCATGCTGCTGAAAAGCATCCCCATAACATGATGGTGCCGCCACCGTGCTTCACTGTGTGGATGGTGTTAGACGGGTGATGAGCTGTGCCTGGTTCTCTTCAGACATAGCGCCTTGCATTCAGGCCAAATAGTAATTTTTTTGTCTCATCAGACCATAAAATCTTTTGCCTTATGCTCTCAGAATTTTTCACATGCCTTTTTGCAAACTCCAGGCGTGCAGTCCTGTGACTTCTTCTCAGGAGTCGCTTCTGTCAGGCCAATTCCCAATGATGGACACCACAGTGCTCTTGGAAACTTTCAACACTCTAGAAATGGTTTTATACACTCCCTCAGATATGTGCCTCATCAGAATTCCCTCTCAGAGATACGGACAGTCCCTTGAACATCATGGAATAGTTTCTGCTCTGACATGCACTTTCAACTGTGGGGGTCGAAAAGTATTCAGACCCCTTGACATTTTCCATATTTTGTTACGTTACAGCCTTATTCTAAAATGTATTAAATATAATTTTTTTCACATCAATCTACACACAATACCCAATAACAGGTTTTTATTTAGATTTTTGTATTAAAAATATGTATTGCAAATAAAAAAAACACAGGAATAGGTTATTTACATAAGTATTCAGATCCTTTGCTATGAGACTCTAAATTGAGCTCAGGTGCATCCTGTTTCCTTTGATCATCCTGGAGATGATTCTACAACTTGATTGGAGTCCACCTGTGGTAAATTCAATTGATTGGATATGATTTGGAAAGGCACACATCTGTCTATATTTGCCTACTCAACTTTCAGAACCGGTGCTGGGTAAAATCACTGGGGAAGCCAAGCCAAGTCAGTAAAAAAAAACATATTACAACCTAGGTTGTGATAATTGCGTTGTTTGCTCTATAACCCAATCATTAATACACCACCGTGACATACAATAAGGCAGAGACAACAGTCACACAGTGGCGGAATAAATTAAATTACACATTAGTTTGTATCATCACAGACCCAGAGAACAACATCTGTCCGAAGTCCACAAAGCAAATATTGCATGTAACAAACAGTTACATGACCTACAGCATGGTCCAGCAAGTTCATGTTTTCTATAAACAACTACTGATTGAACCACGGAATTACCACAGGCACAATTTAAACATCATCAAATCAACTAAGCTATAATACAGTGAAAACTAACTTAAAGACAATTTAGTCCAATCAATGTTGCTACATTTCACGTGGCTAGCCATGGTACTGATTTCTGTCTGTGTGTATGTGGTAAGAGTAAAAACATTTGACTCACCCTAATTGTGAACGCTAATTCCATTCTCTTTTTCAAGTTGGCAAAACGGTCTATGGCTCTGTCATACAGTACACTTTTAGTTTTTGTTGCCATAGGCTACTAAACTAAAACGCTTGCTAGCCTAATTTCCTGGCATGGGCAACAATGAACCAGCTAAGTTTGCAAGATAGTCAACGTGAGCGTACTAGGCTACATCTAGGACCGAGGTAAAGTTAGTTTTATATTCATACATTCGGACATTCAACAGACATTCGGCAAAAGCCATTTACAAATGCAAAAATCAATAACTAATTCACCGTTTGTCACAGAATCATCAAACTAGATATGAGTTATTCTATAAATTTCAAGCATACTTTTGAAACCTTTGTTTTGAATACAAATTCCAGTTTTGATTTGATAGAAAAAGCGGTATAAATCAATAACGTGTTCACTGATTATGACATAATCATCAAAATAGGTAGGATTTTTTTCTATTACAATCTTAAAGTGTATGCCAAATCAATGTTTTCATTTTTAGTGCAACAGTTACATGACACAACAGTCATTTATTTATTTATACTTCTCTAATTTAACAGCAAAGAGGCCCCTTCCAATCATTTTCTATTTTGGCTTTGTTGAAGTCCTTCTTTGTCATCTCCATTCAAGCTGAATGGTACCATCTCCTGAGGGGGCGGCAGGGTAGCCTAGTGGTTAGAGCTTTGGACTAGTAACCGAAAGGTTGGAAGATCAAATCCCTGAGCTGACAAGGTACAAATCTGTCGTTCTGCCTCTGAACAGGCAGTT
The DNA here is from genome assembly GCF_045791955.1 of Oncorhynchus clarkii lewisi. NCBI lineage: Eukaryota > Metazoa > Chordata > Actinopteri > Salmoniformes > Salmonidae > Oncorhynchus > Oncorhynchus clarkii. The sequence goes on along the minus strand of NC_092151.1, from coordinate 32,925,031 downwards.
CACTGTTCCTAGGCCGTCATTGAAAATAAGAATTTCTTCTTGACTGACTTGCCTAAAGAAAAAATAGATTCAGCTGTTCAACACTTACAGCCAAATGTTTTGTTATCCACCCCTGGTATCTTTCAATACCGATGCTAGTATATATATTTACACAGTATACATGTACACTACCGTTAAAAATGTTGGGGTAACTTAGAAAGAGTGACCCGGTGTCACGCCCTGACCTTAGGAAGCCTTGTTATTTGGTTAGGTCAGGGTGTGATTTGGGTGGGCATTCTAAGTTTTCTGTTTGTTTTTGGCCGAGTGTGGTTCCCAATCAGAGGCAGCTGTCTATCGTTGTCTCTGATTGGGGATCATATTTAGGCAGCCCTTTTTCCCACATTTAGGTTGTGGGATCTTGTCTTTGTGTGTTGCATGTGTTGCACTCTGAAGCTTTACGTTTGTTGAGTTGTTTATTGTTTTTTTAGTGAAACATTTAATAAAGAAAATTCACGCCTACCACGCTGCACCTTGGTCCGGTCATTCTACCACTAACAACGGACGTAACACCCGGTGCACAACTGAGCAAGAGGACAAGTACATTGTGTTTAGTTTGAGAAACAGACGCCTCACAAGTCCTCAACTGGCAGCTTCATTAAATAGTACCCGCAAAACACCAGTCTCACTGGTGATTGGCTAATCATTTTATACTTTTTTAAACAAGGGAGGCAAAAATGCTTGCTGGCATCAATCAATCAATCAATCAAATTCTATGGTGGCAACATGTCATACTCTTTTTTCCAGATAGCGTCAGATACATGGGCTTACACATACTTAGACATAGGGGCGCTGTTTCCCTCGCTCAGATTATTTATCTGGTGAGATTCAGCCACTTGTGAATTGAAGGGAAATTATGAAAACACAAAGACAAAGGAGAAATGATCTTGGTCAAATATTTTGGTAAGCCTGGCTTCCCTTGGCATCCATGAATACACACCACTGTTGCCCTCTGAAGAGGAAACAACGATATGTAGGCAAGTCTAACAACATCACTCCCAAATGGCACAGATCTGAGATGTTCTTTCACTGTAGAAGCACTGGTCCTCTGAAATTCTCATTCCAAGATGCATATAAAGATATTTAGGGTTATATGATGGTCTGCTCTGCCATTCCTCCCCTTCACACCAGGGCTGCCAAGAATGGACCCATCAAAAATCTATAAAGCAGCTTCCCACTACCATGAGATGTCAATATTTAATGTATTACATGAATGGTGACCCAGCCCTTCCAAAAATACAGTCCATTTAAATCATATTTTCTTTCCACCATGCTCCATGTAATCAGTGTATTCCATTTCAAATTTGGCTCCCACTGCAGCTAACTTCCAGGCCATTATGACACATCTAGCAGTTCCTTTTCTATATGTTCCTAGTTTAAAGTGTGTAAACATCTAACAATACAACCTTGACGGATGGTGCTGCATCACGAGTAGGAGAGAAAGGCCATTTAGATGGGCAACGAGGCATGCTGGTTCGCGATCAATTCACAGAATAAATAGACTCACACAAATGACACCCCTAACCAGTTCTCAGTTCACAGACCATCCAGCTTGTGTAGATGTACAGGTAAGGACTGTACCTTAATACACATCCATATGGAGAGAGGCAGAGTCGCGAGCATCAGAAGGATGGATAATCCGACAATGATCCACCCACATAAGCCAATACCAATATCTGGGCTCTCCAAGGCTGAAAAACAATACAAAAACATACCAACAGTGTGAAATATAACTGCAAACAGAAAATGTACATTCTCACATCCCAGCCAACCCAAGAGCAGCCCCTTCCACATCATGCATTTCTGGTAGCATCATTCTTCAAAATGTTTCATCCGTATTCTTCTGTGATCTGCCAAGTCTAGTTTATGTAGCTGAAATTGTGCATCAGCTACTGTACCTAGGCTACAAACAATTAGGCTGAAAATTGTTTTAGAACTGCTGGTAATACCCAGATATGCATGTGTCTCAAGTTAAGCATCCAATCCGAAAGCATCCAATCCAGATGACTGGGATATCACACTAACCTTTCCCTAAATTCACACCCTGAACCACCTACCACAACAATGAATCAATCAGATTATTGTTAGATTAGGATGAAAATAAACAGTCTAGAAGAGATTAAGTTTATCCACTGAGCAACTGTTCAAATTAAATGTGGTTAATGCAAACAGCCCTAAAGCTTTACTTGTTGAATTAAACCTACCTAGTTAGCTATCGAACAAGTAGCTAATTCCCCTGACATACTCAAAAGGAACCTACCTACCTGTATCAGAATCACATGCAAACTACAGAGATACTGTATACCATAATATTCAGACGATTTACAATGGTAACATTACAAGCCTTGGCATTCACATGAGGGGGGATACACCACTACTGTAGCAGGGTTGGGTCAATTCTGAATTGAGTGGAGTGATTTCACGCCAATGGGAGCGGAAAATACTTTGGGTATCTCAGATTGATCTGACAATTCTCACATAGGCGCTTCAATGGGAGGAAGGATGTTTAACATGCTTTTTACATTTCTATCCCCATTTTGGGGGGATAAAATCATGATGAAAGTTGCAATTTTTTAACCTTTTTAGACCTATGATCTGTGAACTGTACATGATTCAGACAACAACTTGGTGTCATTATAATCCTTATAGCATTCTCTCAAATATGGAGCATGTCTAGATTCTGAAATACACATTTTCACATTCATTTGTTCAATATTAAAAATAAAATCTCAACTTGATTTTGCTTATTGTTAAACATTATTTGTAACATTATACATGTCAAAATTCCGGAGTGTGCTCTCTGGTTCTTTTAATGATATGACCCATTTTATACATAGAAATTGACATTATAGGTCATTAACCAATCACAGCTCTCTTTTAGGATTGCACATTCCTTAAGTCACAAGCAAAGGGAGTTCCCTGTGAATCCATTTTCCCATTCTCTGTTGATGTTCATAAAATTGATCATACCTCCAGAATTAGCAGAGACCCCACTTTGGAAATGTGATGTACATGTAGAGTATATTGTTCCAAATAATATGTCTTAAAATAAACTAAATCAAAAGGATAGTTTGGAAATATTCATATTAATATGTTTAATGTTGAATACATTAATGTGACATACTCCAGAATCTGTATCATGTACAGATCACAGATCATGGGGTCTTGGGGCGCAGGTAGCCTTGTGGTTAGAGTGTTGGGCCAGTAACCAAAAGTTTGCTGGATCGAATCCTCGAGCTGACAAGGTTCAAATCTGTCGTTCTGCCCCTAAGCAAGGCAGTTAACCCACTGTTCCTGGGCGCCGAAGACGTGGATGTCGATTATGGCAGCCCCACGCACCTCTCTGATTCAGAGGGGTTGGGTTAAATGCAGAAGACACATTTCAGTTGAATGCATTCAGTTGTACAACTGACTAACGTAAACTCACCCCATTCCGTACAAATGTGCGCAACCGCAACATTCAAACGAGGCTACAAAGAAAACTAATGGGACTGTAGCGACTGTGTTGACTTCAACATCTGGGGTGTGAACTAGGTTTCTATTCAAGCGTTGATCGACATGGTAATGGCTCTGTAGTATTGGAGAAAAGTTGAAAAAACGGACCCTCCATTACATCGGGACGTGTCATGTCGTAAGGTACAGCACGCATAAAGCAACTATTTCTGTCTTACAATCTCTCTTCACCAGGTGTAGCACTTCTCTCATCCTTTAAAAACAAGAAATGGACAGTGACGGGGGTAAGGGGGGATACCTAGTAATTTTTTGCGTCATCATTGCATGCGATCATCATTCTCAAAGCCGCTGTTCACTTATAAGATCACTCTTGCACCGCCCGAAAAACCCGATTAAAATTCGACACAAACCTTCAAATAGGTATGTAATGACACAAACATATAAACTCTTTATAGTGTTTTATTTACATTTTAAAGGCGATAAGGTGATAAGTAGGACAGATCGAGTGAAAAAAAGCAATTTTCCCACACAACATCTCTCCTTCTCACTATCACACATTAGTTTCGCTTCGCATTTTTAAAAAGACCCGACGGGGCTCATTACCTTGTTGAATCATGCAGAAACGGGCAGCGTTTAGGTCATGTAATTGATTATTTTGGAAAGGGGAGAAATTGTGCTTTACAATGGTATTGACATTACAGTTGATCTGAAAGTATTACGTTTTTGGGGCGCTAAAATAAGGTCAATTGTACAGACCGAGGGGATGTACAAAAGTGAGTGAGTTTACGTTACATGCATCCTGTAAAGAATCATGATGTAAAAACCATTTCAAACATCCTTCCTCCCAATTAAGTTTCTATGTGAGAATTCCCATAACAATCTGAGATACCAAAAATATGTTCAGCCCCCCCTGGCATAGAATCGCCCAGATGCAAATTGCTCTTTAATTCCAATTCAATTCTTGAATTGAATTAAATTCAGAAATGCCTAATTAACCCTAAACCTGTACAAGCAAGGGATAAGAATGTTGCCAGCCAACATGACAATGAAACATTTAGAACGAACGACTGGGTCGCGTCCATAGATAGAGAACAAAAAGACTGAACGACTGGGTCGCCTCTCTGGCAACCGAATCAATAGAACGAACGACCGGGCGGCTTGGGTAGCAACCATAGATTTGCTTTGTTTCTTGTGGAAGGATGAAATAATATGAATAAATGATCAAAATAACATTTTTTTATGAAAATATGTCTATCATTATTTTAATATTTTGTTAACCGGTTGTATAAATTAAGCGACCACTTCCTAGAGACATAGGGTTTGGACTATTGTTTTTCTGATGCAAACATAAACATTGAATGAAATAATAATTTTATGGGTGAACACCATATATACTCATTTGAGTATAGCAGATTTACGTTTACTATGTTAAGTCTATTCTACGAGACCATGCTGGGCTATGATATTAACTATAACACTGAATTCTGAATTTGATCTGGCAAATCGACGTTGGGCAAATAGCCTAACTAGGCAACTGCCCAACACTGCAGGCAAACTGTATTGAATGCAAAATTGTAATGTGGCAAAAACGTAAGTTAACCATTATGTCTGATACATAATGCGTGCATGTGTGCGTCGCACACCACAACGGTGTTTTGTAGGGTGGGTCTGTTCCACTGCTTTCTTTGGTCATGTGTTGATTTGACCAACTAAAGATGACCAAATGTAGATATCAGCAGACTTAAGTAAATAAACTGGATTAGGCCTACCTGCTTGACGTTCCCGTCTTTTACTCTCTCTAATTGAAATGGTTTCTTTGCCGTCTTCCTCCATTGTAAAATACAGTTCAGTCACTGACCTCAGTACTGTCGCTTCAGTCGAGTATGTGTGTTGATGCAAATGAGCTTGTTTGTGTCACAAGATAAGACGTCCTCTGGGGGATGTACTGACATATCTTACTTCATTTTCATGCACTTTGTCACCCCCTACTGGGTCAAGCACACACACAAAAAAACTATGATGACGTGGCTTTATAACAACAAATGATGTAGCCCGATAATCTGTCTTGCTGAAAAGGAAAATGACCCAGCTGCATTATTTGGCAACTCTTGGAGGACAGTATCAAAAAAAAACATGATTTAAGCGCTGAGGCCCCTCATTTGGGTTTTACACACATACATATTAGGAGGGTTTTAATATATCAAGTTTCAAGTTTTAATGTCACTTGAGCAAGTACAATGAATTGCCTTTCTTGCAAGCGTTAATACCAAAAATGCAGTAATCAACAGCAATGAAGTGCTAAAAATAACATAAGGTAGAACAAAAACACACAATAAATAAAATAAGAAAAGCACAAGTAGTAAGTAAGCTACAGTTGGAAGTCGGAAGTTTCCATACACCTTAGCCAAATACATTTAAACTCTGGTTTTCACAATTCCTGACATTTAATCCAAGTAAAATTCCCTATCCTAGGTCACTTAGGATCACCACTTAATTTTAAGAATGTGAAATGTCAGAATAATAGTATTGAGTAATATATTTCAGCTTTTATTTATTTTGTCACATTCCCAGTGGGTCAGAAGTGTATATACACTCAATTAGTATTTGGTAGCATTGCCTTCAAATTGTTTAACCTGGGGCAAACGTTTGGGGTAGCCTTCCACAAGCTTTCCACAATAAGTTGGGTGAATTTTGGCCCATTCCTCCTGACAGGGCTGGTGTAACTGAGTCAGGTTTCTAGGCCTCCTTGCTCGCACACACTTTTACAGTTCTGCCCACAAATGTTCTATGGGATTGAGGTCAGGGCTTTGCGATGGCCACTTCAATACCTTGACTTTGTTGTCCTTAAGCCATTTTGCCACAACTTTGGAAGTATGCTTGGGGTTATTGTCCATTTGGAAGACCCATTTGCGACCAAGCTTTAACTTGAACTGACTGATGTCTTGAGATGTTGCTTCAATATATCCACATAATTGTCCATCCTCATGATGCCATCTATTTTGTGAATGCTGCCACCCCCGTGTTTCACGGTTGGGATGGTGTTCTTCGGCTTGCAAGCCGAAGAACATGGTGTTTATACTTGCATACTATTGTTTGTACAGATGAACGTGGTACCTTCAGGCATTTGGAAATTGCTCCCAAGGATGAACCAGACTTGTGGAGGTCCACATTTATTTTCTGAGGTCTTGGCTGATTTCTTTTGATTTTCCCATGATGTCAAGCAAAGAGGCATTGAGTTTGAAGGTAGGCCTTGAAATACATCCACAGGTAGACCTCCAATTGACTCAAATTATGTCAATTTGCCTATCAGAAGATTCTAAAGCCATGACATCATTTTCTGGAATTTTCCAAGCTATTTAAAGGCACAGTCAAATTAGTGTATGTACATTTTTGACCCACTGGAATTGTGATACAGTGAATTATAAGTGAAATAATCTGTCTGTAAACAATTGTTGGAAAAATTAGATGTCCTAACCGACTTGCCAAAACTATAGTTTGTTAACAAGAAATTTGTGGAGTGATTGAAAAACGATTTTTAATGACTCCAACCTAAGTGTATGTAAACTTCCGACATCAACTATATATACAGGGTCAGTTCCAATACCCTATTTAAAATGGAGTGGTAGAGGTAGAAATGTATAGGAGTAAGATGACTAGACTTCGGGATATATAAACAGAGTACTACCAGAGTATATGATGATTGTATGTGAGTGTGTGCTTGTGTGTAGAGTCAGTTTAAATGTGTTATGTGTGTGTGATTAAATTAAGTGTGTGTGTGTGATAGTCGGTGTAGCCATTTTGATAGTGATTTAGCAGTCTTAGGGCTTGGGGATAAGCTGTTCAGGAGCCTGTTGGTGTCAGGCTTGATGCACCGGTACTGCTTGCCATGCGGAAGCAGAAAGAATATTCTATGGCTTGGGTGGATGGATTCTTTAACGATTTTCCGGGACTTCCTTTTACACCACCAGGTCCCTGGATGGCAGGGAGCTCGGCCCCAGTGACATACTGGGCTGTCCGCACGACACATGCAATTAAGGGTGGTGCTGTTGCCATAACAAGCAGTGATGCAGCTTGTCAATATGCTCTCAACGGTGCAGCATTTTGAGGATTTGAGGGCTAATGCCAAGGAGTAGAGGTGCTGTGAAGAAGGTGTGACAGCTCCTCGACCCGTTCCACTGCAGCCCCGTCGATATGGATGGGGGCGTGCTCGCCCAGCCGTTTCCTCTAGTCCACGATCAGACCCTTGGTCTTACTGATGTTGAAGGAGAGGTTGTTGTCCTGGCACCACACTGCCCGGTCACTGATCTCCTCCCTGTAGGCTGTCTCATATTCGCCAGTGATCAGGCCTACCACCGTTGTGTCATCAGCAAACTTGATGATGGTGGTGGAATTGTGCGTGGCCACACAGTCGTGGGTGAACAGGGATTACAGGGGAGGACTAAGCACACACCCCTGTGGGGTCTCCGTGTTGAGGGTCAGTGTGGCGGAGGTGATGTTGCCTACCCTCTCTACCTGGAGTCGGCCTATCAGGAAGTCTAGGATCCAGTTGTAGAGGGAGATGTTCAGTCCCAGGGTCCTAAGATTGGTGACGAGCTTGGAGCGGACAATGGTGTTGAACACTGAGCTGTAGTCAATGAACAGCATTCTTACATACAGTGCCAGTCAATCTACCCATTCCATGTTTTTTCTTTATTTTGACTATTTTCGAAATTGTAGAATGATAGTGCAGACATCAAAACTATGAAATAACACATATGGAATCATGTAGTAACCAAAACAGTGTCAAACAAATCAAAATATATGTTATATTTGAGATTCTTCAATGTAGCCACCCTGTGCCTTGATGACAGCTTTGCACACTCTTGGCATTCTCTCAACCATCTTTATTTCAATTAACATGTGTGCCTTGATAAAAGTTAATTTGTGGAATGTCTTTCCTTAATGCTTTTGAGACAATCAGTTGTATTGTGACAAGGTAGGGGTGTTATACTGAAGATATCCCTATTTGGTAAAAGACCAAGTCCGTATTATGGCAAGAACAGCTCAAATAAGCAAAGAGAAACAAGAGTCAATCCTTACTTTAAGACATGAAGGTCAGTCAATGGGGAACATTTCCAGAACTTTGAAAGTATCTTCAAGTGCAGTTGCAAAAACCATCAAGCGCAATGATAAAACTGGCTCTCATGAAGACCGCCACCGGAAAGGAAAACCCAGAGTTATCTCTGCTGCAGAGGATAAGTTCATTAGAGTTACCAGCCTCAAAAATGGCAGCCCAAAACATTTTTTCCACAGAGTTCAAGTAACAGACACATCTCAACATCAACTGTTCAGAGGAGACTGCGTGAATCAGGCCTTTGTGGTCAAATTGCTGCAAAGATACCACTATTAAAGGACACCAATAATGTCACGCCCTGACCTTAGAGAGCCGTTTTATTTCTCTATTTGGTTAGGTCAGGGTGTGATGTGGGGTGGGCATTCTATGTTTTGTTTTCTATGTTTCTTCATTTCTATGTTTTGGCCGGGTATGGATCTCAATCAGGGACAGCTGTCTTTCGTTGTCTCTGATTGGGAATCATACTTAGGTAGCCCTTTTTCCCTCCTTTCAGTGTGGGTAGTTGACTTGTGTTAGTGGCACTTAGCCTTCGTAAGCGTCACGGTTGTTTATATTGGTTCTTGTTTTGTTGGCGTCGGTCCAGAATAAAAGGAAAATGTATGCTCACCAAGCTGCACTTTGGTCAACTTCTTTCGACGGCCGTGACAAATAAGAAGAGACTTGCTTGAGACAAGAAACACGAGCAATGGACATTAGACCGGTGGAAATCTGTAATTTGGTCTGATGAGTCCAAATTAGACATTTTTGGTTCCAACCACCATGTCTTTCTGAGACGCAGAGTACAGTAGGTGAGTGGATGATCTCCGCATGTGTGGTTCCCACCGTGAAGCATGGAGATGGTGTGGGAGTGCTTTACTGGTGACAACGTCAGTGATTTATTTAGAATTCAAGACAGACTTAACCAGCATGGCTACCACAGCATTCTGCAGCGATACGCCATCCCATCTGGTTTGCACTTAGGGGGACTATCATTTGTTTTTCAATAGGACAATGACCCAAAACACCTCCAGGCTGTGTATGGGATATTTGACCAATAAGAAGAGTGATGGAGTGCTGCATCAGATGACCTGGCCTCCACAATCACCCAACCTCAAACCAATTGAGGTGTTTAGGGATGAGTTGGACCGCAGAGTGAAGGAAAAGCAGCCAACAAGTGCTCAGCATTTGTGGGAACTTCTTCAAGACTGTTGAAAAAACATTGCAGGTGAAGCTGGCTGAGAGAATGCCAGGCGTGTGCAAAGCTGTCATCAAGGCAAAGGGTGGCTACTTTAAAGAATATACAATATACAATATAACATATTTTAGTATTGTTTAACACTTTTTGGGTTACTACATGATTCCATATGTGTTATTTCATAGTTTTGATGTCTTCACTATTATTCTACAATGTATAAAATAGTAAAAATAAAGAAAAACCCTTCATTGAGTAGGTGTGTCCAAACTTTTGACTGGTAGTTTAGGTAATCCTCTCATCTAGGTGGGTGATGGCAGTGTGGAGTGCAATTGAGATTGTGTTGTCTATGGATCTGTTGGGGTGGTTTGTAAATTGGAGTGGGTCTAGGTTCTGGGTTGATGGAGTTGATGTGTGCCATAACCAGCCTTTCAAAGTACTTCATGATTACAGATGTGAGTGCTACAGGGTGGTAATAATTGTGGCATGAAGCCTTAGAATTCTTGGCAACAGTAATTATGGTGGTCAGCTTAAAACATGTGGGGTTTATAGATTGAGACGAGGAGAGGTTGAAAATTACCATGAATATGCCTGCCAGCTGTTCTGTGCATGCTCTGAGAACGCGACCAGGAATACCGTCTGGCCCCCCTGTCTTGCAAGTGTTGACCTGATTAAAGACCTTACTCACGTCAGCCTTGGATAGCGAGATCACGAGTCCTCTGGGTCGGTACGGGCCCTCACGCATGGCACGGTGTTATTGTTGAAGCGTGCATAAAATGCATTGAGTTTGTCTGGTAAAATGCATTGCGTTCAAGAGGCATGGAAGAGTGGTATCGTTGGGCAGATCACGGCTGGGTATTCCTTTGTAATCCATAATGGACTATAGCCCCTGCCACATGCGGCGGGCATCGGAACCTGTGTAATATGATTCCACCTTATTCTTATATTGCCCTTTTGGTTGTTTGATGACTGTGCAGAGGCCATAGTGTGACTTCTTGTACTTGTTCCTGTCCTCAGCCATAGCCTCAGGGTTGTCTGCAATAGCCTTGTGTGCAGTAGCCCTGTCCTTTAGTTTAGCGCCAACCTCAGTGTTAATCCAGGTTTTTTTATTGGGAAAGCAGCGAATCTTCACTGTGGGGACAACGTCACTGATGCATTTCCTAATGAAACCAGTGGCGGAGGTGTTTAGCTCGTCAATGTTATCGGAGTCTCAGAACACATTCCAATCAGCTCTAGCAAAGCAGTCCAAAGCAGCATAATCTCTGATTCTGATGACACTGGCTGCGTTTCACACTCAAAGTAGACAGCCCTCGGCCCTAGACCCTCAGCCCTTGAATGACATTCTACATTGTTACATCCGAGCATATCTTAAATGTCCCTTGCCCAAGCAAGGGAGAGTGATGATCAGAGAGGCAATGTCCTTAGTAGAAATCTTTAAACTAAGCTTAAAAACAACCAACCTAAGTGATTGTAATGTAATTGCGCGGGAGAGGATGGCTGCCGTTTTATTGGCTCTTATCCAACCGTGCTATTTTGTTGTTGTTTTTTCGCGTTGTTTGTAACTTATTTTGTACATCATTTTGCTGCTACCGTCTCTTATGACCGAAAAGAGCTTCAGAACAGCGATTACTCACCTTGAATTGGACAAAAAAAAAATCTTTAATGAGTCAGACGAGAGGGATTTCCTCAAGATATCCGAACAGGCCCTCATCTGTATTTTTTTGTAGCTGTCTACATACCACCACAGACCGATGCTGGCACTAAGATCGCACTCAATTAGCTGTATACCGCCATAAGCAAACAGGAAAACGCTCATCCAGAGGCGACGCTTCAGGTGACTTTAATGCAGGGAAACATAAATCCGTTTTACCTCATTTCTATCAGCATGTTAAATGTGCAACCAGATGGGAAAAAACTCTAGACCACCTTTACTCCACACACAGAGACGCATACAAAGCTCTCCCTAGCCCTCCATTTGGCAAATCTGACCATCATTCTATCCTCCTGATTCCGGCTTACAAGTAAAAATTAAATCAGGAAGCACCAGTGACTACGTCAAATAAATAATTGGTCAGATGAAGCAGATGCTAAGCTACAGGAATGTTGTTCAGGGATTCTTTCGGAATACACCATATCAGTCATTGGCTTCATCAATAAGTGCATCAATGACGTTGTCCCCACAGTGACCGTGCATACATACCCCAACCAGAAGCCAGGGATTCCAGGCAAAATCCACACTGACTTAAAGACTAGAGCTGCTGCTTTCAAGGAGCGGGACTCTAACCCAGAAGCTTATAAGAAATCCCGCTTTGCCCTCCGACGAACCATCAAACAGGCAAAGCGTCAATACGGGACTAAGATTGAATCTTACTACATCAGCTCTGACGCTCGTCTGATGTGGAACGGCTTGCAAATCATTACAGACTGCAAAGGGAAGAACAGCTGAGAGTTGCCCAGTGACACGAGCCTCCCAGACGAGCTAAACTACTTCTATGCTCACTTCAAGGCAAATAAAACTGAAACATGCATGAGAGCACCAGCTGTTCCGGAAGACTGTGTGATCACACTCTCTGCAGCTAATGTGAGGAAACAGGTCAACTTTCACAAGGCCGCAGGGCCAGAAAGATTACCAGGACATGTACTGCGAGCATGCGCTGACCAACTGGCAAGTGTCTTCACTGATATTTTTCTACCTCTCCCTGTCCGAGTCTGTAATACCAACCTGTTTTAAGCAGACCACCATAGTCCCTGTGCCCAAGAACACTGAGGTAACCTACCTAAATGACTACCGATCCGTAGCACTCACGTCTGTAGCCATGAAGTGCTTTGAAAGGCTAGTCATGGCTCACATCAACAACATTATCCCAGAAGCCCTAGACCCACTCCAATTTGCATACCGCCCTAACAGATCCACAGATTATGAAATATCTATTGCACTCCACACTGCCCTTTCCCATCTGGACAAAAGGAACACCTACAGTGCCTTGCGAAAGTATTCGGCCCCCTTGAACTTTGCGACCTTTTGACACATTTCAGGCTTCAAACATAAATATATAAAACTGTATTTTTTTGTGAAGAATTAACAACACGTGGGACACAATCATGAAGTGGAACGACATTTATTGGATATTTCAAACTTTTTTAACAAATCAAAAACTGAAAAATTGGGCGTGCAAAATTATTCAGCCCCTTTACTTTCAGTGCAGCAAACTCTCTCCAGAAGTTCAGTGAGGATCTCTGAATGATCCAATGTTGACCTAAATGACTAATGATGATAAATACAATCCACCTGTGTATAATCAAGTCTCCGTATAAATGCACCTGCACTGTGATAGTCTCAGAGGTCCGTTAAAGGCGCAGAGAGCATCATGAAGAACAAGGAACACACCAGGCAGGTCCGAGATACTGTTGTGAAGAAGTTTAAAGCCGGATTTGGATACAAAAAGATTTCCCAAGCTTTAAACATCCCAAGGAGCACTGTGCAAGCGATAATATTGAAATGGAAAGAGTATCAGACCACTGCAAATCTACCAAGACCTGGCCGTCCCTCTAAACTTTCAGCTCATACAAGGAGAAGACTGATCAGAGATGCAGCCAAGAGGCCCATGATCACTCTGGATGAACTGCAGAGATCTACAGCTGAGGTGGGAGACTCTGTCCATAGGACAACAATCAGTCGTATATTGCACAAATCTGGCCTTTATGGAAGAGTGGCAAGAAGAAAGCCATTTCTTAAAGATATCCATAAAAAGTGTTGTTTAAAGTTTGCCACAAGCCACCTGGGAGACACACCAAACATGTGGAAGAAGGTGCTCTGGTCAGATGAAACCAAAATTGAACTTTTTGGCAACAATGCAAAACGTTATGTTTGGCGTAAAAGCAACACAGCTGAACACACCATCCCCACTGTCAAACATGGTGGTGGCAGCATCATGGTTTGGGCCTGCTTTTCTTCAGCAGGGACAGGGAAGATGGTTAAAATTGATGGGAAGATGGATGGAGCCAAATACAGGACCATTCTGGAAGAAAACATGATGGAGTCTGCAAAAGACCTGAGACTGGGATGGAGATTTGTCTTCCAACAAGACAATGATCCAAAACATAAAATCTACAATGGAATGGTTCAAAAATAAACATATCCAGGTGTTAGAATGGCCAAGTCAAAGTCCAGACCTGAATCCAATCGAGAATCTGTGGAAAGAACTGAAAACTGCTGTTCACAAATGCTCTCCATCCAACCTCACTGAGCTCGAGCTGTTTTGCAAGGAGGAATGGGAAAAAATGTCAGTCTCTCGATGTGCAAAACTGAAAGAGACAGGTGGCGCTACAAAGTATTAACTTAAGGGGGCTGAATAATTTTGCACGCCCAATTTTTCAGTTTTTGATTTGTTAAAAAAGTTTTAAATATCCAATAAATGTCGTTCCACTTCATGATTGTGTCCCACTTGTTGTTGATTCTTCACAAAAAAATACAGTTTTATATCTTTATGTTTGAAGCCTGAAATGTGGCAAAAGGTCGCAAAGTTCAAGGGGGCCGAATACTTTCGCAAGGCACTGTATGTGAGAATGCTATTCATTGACTACAGCTCAGTGTTCAACACCATAGTGCCCTCAAAGCTCACCAATAAGCTAAGGACCCTGGGACTAAACACCTCCCTCTGCAACTGGATCCTGGACTTCCTGACGGGCTGCCCCTAGGTGGTAAGGATAGGTAACAACACATCCTCAACACAGGGGCCCATCAGGGGTGCGTTCTAAGTCCCCTCCTGTACTTCTTGTTCACTCATGACTGCAGGGCCAGGCACGACTCCAACACCATCATTCAGTTTTCCAATGACACAACAGTGGGTTTTTATTTTTCTTATTTCACCTTTACTTAACCAAGCCAGTTGAGAACAAGTTCTCATTTACAACTGTGACCTGGCCAAGATAAAGCAAAGCAGTGCAACACAAACAACAACACAGTTACACATGGAATAAACAAGCGTACAGTCAATAACACAATGTAAAAATATATATACTCTATATATAGTGTGTGCAAATGGCAATAAATAGGCCATAGTAGCGAAGTAATTACAATTTAGCAAATTAACACTGGAGTGATAGATGTGCCGATGATGATGTGCAAATAGAGATACTGGTGTGCAAAAGAGCAGAAAAGTAAATAAAAAAACAATATGGGGATGAGGTAGGTAGATTGGATGGTCTATTTACAGATGGGCTATGTACAACTGCAGTGATCAGTTAGCTGCTCAGATAGCTGATGTTTAAAGTTAGCGAGGAAAATATGTCTCCAACTTCAGCAATTTTTGCAATTCGTTCTAGTCATTGGCAGCAGAGAACTGGAAGGAAAGGTGGCCAAATAAAGTGTTGGACAGTGAGATATACAGTGCATTGCGAAAGTATTCGGCCCCCTTGAACTTTGCGACCTTTTGCCACATTTCAGGCTTCAAACATAAAGATATAAAACTGTATTTTTTTGTGAAGAATCAACAACAAGTGGGACACAATCATGAAGTGGAACGACATTTATTGGATATTTCAAACTTTTTTAACAAATCAAAAACTGAAAAATTGGGTCATTTGAGAAACCATGGCTGTTGAGTCTGCCGATTAGAATAGAGTGATTGACAGAGTCGAAAGCCTTGGCCAGGTCGAAGAAGACGGCTGCACAGTACTATCTTTTATCGATGGCAGTTATGATATTATTTAGGACCTTGAGCGTGGATGAGGTGCACCCGTGACCAGCTCAGAAACTGGATTGCACAGCGGAGAAGGTACGGTGGGATTCAAAATGGTCAGTGATCTGTTTGTTAACTTGGCTTTCGAAGACTTTAGAAAGGCAGGGCAGGATGGTCTTGAACAGTTTGGGTCTAGAGTGTCACCCCCTAGGAAGAGGGGGATGACAGCGGCAGCTTTCCAATCTTTAGGGATCTCGGACAATACAAAAGAGAGGTTAAACAGACTAGTAATAGGGGTTACAACAATGGAGGCAGATAATTTTAGAAAGAGAGGGTTCAGATTGTCTTGCCCAGCTGATTTGTACAGGTCCAGGTTTTGCAGCTCTTTCAGAACATCTGTTATCTGGATTTGGGTGAAGGAGAAGCTGGGGAGGCTTGAGCAAGTAGCTGCGGGGGGTGCGGCGCTGTTGGCTGGGGTAGCCAGGAGGAAAGCATGGCCAGCCGTAGAGAAATGCTTATTGAAATTCTCGATTATCGTGGATTTATCGGTGGTGACAGTGTTACCTAGCCTCAGTGCAGTGGGCAGCTGGGAGGAGGTGCGGACCCATAGCGGATGCAGGCAATGAGGCAGTGATCGCTGAGATCCTAACTGAAAACAGCAGAGGTGTGTTTGGAGGGCCAGTTGGTCAGGATAATATCTATGAGGGTGCCCATGTTTATGGATTAAGGGTTGTACCTGTTGGGTTCCTTGATCATTTGTGTGAGACTGAGGGCATCTAGCTTAGATTGTAGGACTGCCGGGGTGTTAAGCATATCCCAGTTTAGGTCACCTAACAGAACGAACTCTGAAGATAGATGGGGGAAATCAATTCAAATATGGTGTCTAGGGCACAGCTTGGAGCTGAGGGGGGTCTATAACAGGCGACAACAGTGAGAGACTTATTTCTGGAGAGATTCATTTTAAAATTAGAAGCTTGAATTGTTTGGGCATAGACCTGGAAAGTATGACAGAACTTTGCAGGCTATCTCTGCAGTAGATTGCAACTCCTCCCCCTTTGGCAGTTCTATCTTGACGGAAAATGTAGTTTGGGATGGAAATCTCCGAATTTTTGGTGGCCTTCCTAAGCCACCACGCCCCCATTCTCATCGGTGGGGCTGCAGTGGAGCAGGTTGAGAGCTTCAAATTCCTTGGCGTCCACATCAATAACAAACTAACATGGTCCAAGCACACCAAGCCAGTCTTGAAGAGGGCACGACAAAACCTATTCCCCCTCAGGAGACTGAAAATATTTGGCATGGGTCCTCAGATCCTCAAAGGGTTCTACAGCTACACAATTGAGAGCTTCCTGACTGGTTGCATCACTGCCTGGTATGGCAACCTCTCGGCCTCCGACCGCAATGCACTACAGAGGGTAGTGCGTATGGCCCAGTACATCACCGGGGCCAACCTTCCTGCCGTCCAGGCCCTCTATACCAGGTGGTGTCAGAGAAAGAAAGAAAATTGTCAAAGACTCCAGACGCCCTAGTCATAGACTGTTCTCTCTGCTACCGCACGGCAAGCGGTCCCGGAGCACCAAGTCTGGGTCCAAGAGGCTTCTAAACAACTTCTACCCCCAAGCCATAAGACTCCTGAACATTTAATCAAATGGCTACCCAGACTATTTGCATTGCCTCCTCTTTTATGCTGCTGCTACTCTCTGTTATTATTGATGCATAGTCACTTTAATAACTCTACCTACATGTACATATTACCTCAATTACCTCGACTAACTGTTGCCCCTGCACATTGACTCTGTACCGGTACCCCCTGTATATAGCCTTGCTGTTGTTATTTTACTGCTGCTCTTTAATTATTTGTTACTTTTATTTCTTACTTTTTTAAGGTATTTTTCTTAAAACTGCATTGTTGGTTCAGGGCTTGTAAGTAAACATTTCACTGTAAGGTCTACCTACACCTGTTGTATTCGGCTCGTGTGACAAATAAAATGTGATTTGATTGATGTACCTAATAAGCTAACGTATCTAGGTAGCACTCCTGTCAGGTAGCTAGCTACATTTACTCATAGCTGGTTATATAGTTTGGTGATTTATTCCAATACATTTCAGATTTGCTAAAAGTTTACGAATCTACCGACGTTTTAACCGTTTATTACTACGAGACTAAGGCAATTTGCCAACGCTAAAATCAATGTATATATATATTTATTTTTTGCAGCCTTGTTGATTACATTTGACACTTCATGGCCACCAGAATTTGACATGTAACTACAGTTTGCATTGAATTGTGGGTGTCGTGTCTTTGGCATCATTAAAAGTGAAGACTGTTATTTTATCATATCAATTCTCTCTTAAATTTTTATTTATTTATTTATTTTTATTTCACCTTTATTTAACCAGGTAGGCAAGTTGAGAACATGTTCTCATTTACAATTGCGACCTGGCCAAGATAAAGCAAAGCAGTTCGACACATACAACGACACAGAGTTACACATGGAGTAAAACAAACATACAGTCAATAATACAGTATAAACAAGTCTATATACGATGTGAGCAAATGAGGTGAGATAAGGGAGGTAAAGGCAAAAAGGCCATGGTGGCAAAGTAAATACAATATAGCAAGTAAAACACTGGAATGGTAGATTTGCAATGGGAGAATGTGCAAAGTAGAAATAAAAATAATGGGGTGCAAAGGAGCAAAATAAATAAATTAATTAAATACAGTAGGGAAAGAGGTAGTTGTTTGGGCTAAATTATAGGTGGGCTATGTACAGGTGCAGTAATCTGTGAGCTGCTCTGACAGTTGGTGCTTAAAGCTAGTGAGGGAGATAAGTGTTTCCAGTTTCAGAGATTTTTGTAGTTCGTTCCAGTCATTGGCAGCAGAGAACTGGAAGGAGAGGCGGCCAAAGAAAGAATTGGTTTTGGGAGTGACTATAGAGATATACCTGCTGGAGCGTGTGCTACAGGTGGGAGATGCAATGGTGACCAGCGAGCTGAGATAAGGGGGGACTTTACCTAGCAGGGTCTTGTAGATGACATGGAGCCAGTGGGTTTGGCGACGAGTATGAAGCGAGGGCCAGCCAACGAGAGCGTACAGGTCGCAATGGTGGGTAGTATATGGGGCTTTGGTGACAAAACGGATTGCACTGTGATAGACTGCATCCAATTTGTTGAGTAGGGTATTGGAGGCTATTTTGTAAATGACATCGCCAAAGTCGAGGATTGGTAGGATGGTCCGTTTTACAAGGGTATGTTTGGCAGCATGAGTGAAGGATGCTTTGTTGCGAAATAGGAAGCCAATTCTAGATTTAACTTTGGATTGGAGATGTTTGATATGGGTCTGGAAGGAGAGTTTACAGTCTAACCAGACACCTAATTATTTGTAGTTGTCCACGTATTCTAAGTCAGAGCCGTCCAGAGTAGTAATGTTGGACAGGCGGGTAGGTACAGGTAGCGATCGGTTGAAGAGCATGCATTTAGTTTTACTTGTATTTAAGAGCAATTGGAGGCCATGGAAGGAGAGTTGTATGGCATTGAAGCTTGCCTGGAGGGTTGTTAACACAGTGTCCAAAGAAGGGCCAGAAGTATACAGAATGGTGTCGTCTGCGTAGAGGTGGATCAGAGACTCACCAGCAGCAAGAGCGACCTCATTGATGTATACAGAGAAGAGAGTCGGTCCAAGAATTGAACCCTGTGGCACCCCCATAGAGACTGCCAGAGGTCCGGACAGCAGACCCTCCGATTTGACACACTGAACTCTATCAGAGAAGTACCAGGCGAGGCAATCATTTGAGAAACCAAGGCTGTCGAGTCTGCCGATGAGGATGTGGTGATTGACAGAGTCGAAAGCCTTGGCCAGATCAATGAATACGGCTGCACAGTAATGTTTCTTATCGATGGCGGTTAAGATATCATTTAGGACCTTGCGCGTGGCTGAGGTGCACCCATGACCAGCTCTGAAACCAGATTGCATAGCAGAGAAGGTATGGTGAGATTCGAAATGGTCGGTAATCTGTTTGTTGACTTGGCTTTCGAAGACCTTAGAAAGGCATGGTAGGATAGATATAGGTCTGTAGCAGTTTGGGTCAAGAGTGTCACCCCCTTTGAAGAGGGGGATGACCGCAGCTGCTTTCCAATCTTTGGGAATCTCAGACGACACGAAAGAGAGGTTGAACAGGCTAGTAATAGGGGTGGCAACAATTTTGGCAGATAATTTTAGAAAGAGAGGGTCCAGATTGTCTAGCCCGGCTGATTTGTAGGGGTACAGATTTTGCAGCTCATTCAGAACATCAGCTGAGCAGATTTGGGAGAAGGAGAAATGGGGAAGGCTTGGGCGAGTTGTTGTGGGGGGTGCAGTGCTGTTGACCGGGGTAGGAGTAGCCAGGTGGAAAGCATGGCCAGCCGTAGAAAAATGCTTATTGAAATTCTCAATTATGGTGGATTTATCAGTGGTGACAGTGTTTCCTATCTTCAGTGCAGTGGGCAGCTGGGAGGAGGTGTTCTTATTCTCCATGGACTTTACAGTGTCCCAGAACTTTTTTGAGTTAGTGTTGCAGGAAGCAAATTTCTGCTTGAAAAAGCTAGCCTTGGCTTTTCTAACTGCCTGTGTATAATGGTTTCTAGCTTCCCTGAACAGCTGCATATCACGGGGGCTGTTCGATGCTAATGCAGAACGCCATAGGATGTTTTTTTGTTGGTTAAGGGCAGTCAGGTCTGGGGAGAACCAAGGGCTATATCTATTCCTGGTTCTAAATTTCTTGAATGGGGCATGTTTATTTAAGATGGTTAGGAAGGCATTTTAAAAAAATATCCAGGCATCCTCTACTGACGGGATGAGATCAATATCCTTCCAGGATACCCCGGCCAGGTCGATTAGAAAGGCCTGCTCGCTGAAGTGTTTCAGGGAGCGTTTTACAGTGATGAGTGGAGGTCGTTTGACCGCTGACCCATTACGGATGCAGGCAATGAGGCAGTGATCGCTGAGATCTTGGTTGAAAACAGCAGAGGTGTATTTAGAGGGCAAGTTGGTTAGGATGATATCTATGAGGGTGCCCGTGTTTAAGGCTTTGGGGAGGTACCTGGTAGGTTCATTGATTGATATTATTACGTGATTAAACTAATCATGTAAATGTAATTAACTAGGAAGTCGGGGCACCAATGAAAATCTTCAGATTACAAAGTAATCATTTTCCGAGTTTATCTCTCATGAATTATTCTTTACCTCACGTCAGTCTCATACCAAACGTCGTAAATTGTTGGTTATCTGCACGAACCCAGCCTTTACTATGAATCATCCATACACCAATTGGCTTAATCATTTATTTACTAATTAACTAAATAATCACAGAAATGCCTAATAAACAAACAGTAGATATGTTACTAACAAATGATAGGGAAGATTCCCTAGTATGGTAAGGCGATATGGCGGCTTGGTGGACAAAGGGAAGTGGGTGTGGACTGAGAAAGAGCGGGAAAGACGAAAGGGATCACTACACACAGTTGACAACTATATTAACTGAAATGCTAATCCTTTACACATGAACGCTCATTCATTCGTGAATAATTGCAATCAATATATATTTACGCCCATGTGTCGTGATCTTTTCTGTTGGAATCCAGTCCGTCTGCTGGAGAGATCATCAAAGTCTCTCTCTCTCTTTCTGCTTCCCTGAAGATCAAAGTCTTTCGTGGTTAGAATGGATACTTCAGAGTACCATTCAGAATTGTTCTCATAGAATAGTTGTTTCGGCGGTTGTCTGTATTTGCATCCCAGGTTTACATAATTTCTAGCTGCAGACTAGTAGTTAGTATCTAAGATGTGTTCTTATTCTGTAGATATCGATAGTCTCAGAGTTTAACCATTTCCAGCCGGGTAGGCAATGCTCCACGTGGTATGGTTAGGAATTCAATAACTATTTGTAATCACAGCTCACGCTGTGGGTTTGCTTAGTCTAAACTATTCGCAATCACAGCTCACACTGTGGGTTTGCTCAGTCTTGGTACTCAAACCTGTGTCACCCACGTTTACACTGAGGTATGCGTGGTCTGAAGAGGATTTCCTCAGGAGGGGTTTTTATTCGTACCAATAGAAAAGGCAGTTCTATGATGCCTGATCATGTCTGTGCTCACCGGGGCAGGCCAATGACTTAAACTTTAAAGGGAATACAATTCTCTCACATTAAAGGTTTAACATCACATTACATCATTTCACAAATACAGTGCCTTGCGAAAGTATTCGGCCCCCTTGAACTTTGCCACCTTTTGCCACATTTCAGGCTTCAAACATAAAGATATAAAACTGTATTTTTTTGTGAAGAATCAACAACAAGTGGGACACAATCATGAAGTGGAACGACATTTATTGGATATTTAAAACTTTTTTAACAAATCAAAAACTGAAAAATTGGGCGTGCAAAATTATTCAGCCCCCTTAAGTTAATACTTTGTAGCGCCACCTTTTGCTGCGATTACAGCTGTAAGTCGCTTGGGGTATGTCTCTTTCAGTTTTGCACATCGAGAGACTGACATTTTTTCCCATTCCTCCTTGCAAAACAGCTCGAGCTCAGTGAGGTTGGATGGAGAGCATTTGTGAACAGCAGTTTTCAGTTCTTTCCACAGATTCTCGATTGGATTCAGGTCTGGACTTTGACTTGGCCATTCTAACACCTGGATATGTTTATTTTTGAACCATTCCATTGTAGATTTTATGTTTTGGATCATTGTCTTGTTGGAAGACAAATCTCCGTCCCAGTCTCAGGTCTTTTGCAGACTCCATCATGTTTTCTTCCAGAATGGTCCTGTATTTGGCTCCATCCATCTTCCCATCAATTTTAACCATCTTCCCTGTCCCTGCTGAAGAAAAGCAGGCCCAAACCATGATGCTGCCACCACCATGTTTGACAGTGGGGATGGTGTGTTCAGCTGTGTTGCTTTTACGCCAAACATAACGTTTTGCATTGTTGCCAAAAAGTTCAATTTTGGTTTCATCTGACCAGAGCACCTTCTTCCACATGTTTGGTGTGTCTCCCAGGTGGCTTGTGGCAAACTTTAAACAACACTTTTTATGGATATCTTTAAGAAATGGCTTTCTTCTTGCCACTCTTCCATAAAGGCCAGATTTGTGCAATACACGACTGATTGTTGTCCTATGGACAGAGTCTCCCACCTCAGCTGTAGATCTCTGCAGTTCATCCAGAGTGATCATGGGCCTCTTGGCTGCATCTCTGATCAGTCTTCTCCTTGTATGAGCTGAAAGTTTAGAGGGACGGCCAGGTCTTGGTAGATTTGCAGTGGTCTGATACTACTTCCATTTCAATATTATCGCTTGCACAGTGCTCCTTGGGATGTTTAAAGCTTGGGAAATCTTTTTGTATCCAAATCCGGCTTTAAACTTCTTCACAACAGTATCTCGGACCTGCCTGGTGTGTTCCTTGTTCTTCATGATGCTCTCTGCGCTTTTAACGGACCTCTGAGACTATCACAGTGCAGGTGCATTTATACGGAGACTTGATTACACACAGGTGGATTGTATTTATCATCATTAGTCATTTAGGTCAACATTGGATCATTCAGAGATCCTCACTGAACTTCTGGAGAGAGTTTGCTGCACTGAAATTAAAGGGGCTGAATAATTTTGCACGCCCAATTTTTCAGTTTTTGACTTACAAGCGACTTACAGCTGTAATCGCAGCAAAAGGTGGCGCTACAAAGTATTAACTTAAGGGGGCTGAATAATTTTGCACGCCCAATTTTTCAGTTTTTGATTTGTTAAAAAAGTTTGAAATTTCCAATAAATGTCGTTCCACTTCATGATTGTGTCCCACTTGTTGTTGATTCTTCACAAAAAAATACAGTTTTATATCTTTATGTTTGATGCCTGAAATGTGGCAAAAGGTCGCAAAGTTCAAGGAGGCCGAATACTTTCGCAAGGCACTGTAGTTTCATCTTTACTCATTCATTTTAAACAAGAATTAGATGCAAACCTCATAACAGAGGCACCTGTATAAACAGAGTTATGGTAATGTTTCTGTATTGTCTTTCATGAGGTCACAAACATGAAACAAAACGGATCGGGTCGTAGCTGGCTTCTCCACCGACCATTTACACAATCTCCAAAACATGGATATTGTTCAGTTCTCAAATGATGTGATGTTGTAGAAGTTCCTTTGTTCTACTGTGAAACTCTCTCTCTCTATATACTGCATGGCCAGGGGGAGAGAGTCTCCGCCAGGAATTTAGAACCTGAGCTAACAGAACCTGGGTGTAGGAGAGAGTGAGAGAGAGGTGGAAGCCACAATCTATACCCAGAAAGGGCCACGTCATGACATGGGTCATATCAACCCGCAATTGACCAAAGTTCACTCGCTCCCTGGAGCTAAATCGAGGGCCGAGGGGGCAACGTTAGTGAATTGGACCTCCATTTAAGATGGCAATCAAACTGCATCCAGTTTCGAAAGTGGATAGCACAAGGGCTTAGGTGGTAAAAATAATGTGTTTGGACTGCAGCCCATTTCTCAATGGAGTGAGTCACAGGAACTTCCTATTTGAACTTCTGCTTGTAAACAGGAATCATGAGTACGGAGTCATGATCTGATTTGCTGAAGAGGGGACGAGGGAGGCCCCTGTATGCTTGTTTGTGGGTAGAGTAACACTGGTCTAGGACTTTATTGCCCCTAGTGGCGAAAAGAGACGTGTTGATGGAAGATGGGCATCACGTGTTAAATTCGCCGGCAAACAAGGAAAGAAGCCTCAGGGTGCAAGTTTTCCTGCTTGTTCATAGTCTCGTATAGTTAATTAAGTGCCAGCTTGGCCTTAGGTGGAATGTATACAACAATCATGTTAACAGCTGAAAACTCCCTCGAGAGGTAGAAGGGTTGGCATTTGACCGCCAGGTTTTCCAAGATGGGTGAACAATGGGTCGAGACTTTCACTGCGCTCGAGTCGGCACACCATTTGTTGTTGATGAAGAGGCAAACCCCCTCTCGATTTCCCTGAGTCCGCAGAGAATACGGAAGTGCTTTATGTGAAGCACTCTCTTATTTCACACAGGTAGGCCAATTAGCAAAAAATAGCCCAGTCAATGATATGCCTATTGACAAATTAATAGCACACTGGCTGGCAGAGGTAGGTGAACTACCCAGTTCACCTAGCCCAGTCCACAGCACACTACAGCTGTGTGTTCAATGTGACCCGGGCCCACTGCCAACCATTCTACTGGGCCTGCCTTTTCCAGGCAAAAAAAATCCCTGCAATTCCTGAAGGTGTGATTATCCTGGGAAAGCAAGGGGATGGAGGCTGCCTGCGCGTGTTGGAGTGGCCGGGAAAACTCCATGCCGGCTAATCCTCTTTTAATTAGGGTAAGGAGAGGGGATCTGGGAACCCTCCTGGATTAGTCACAGCACATTGACAAAGCACCAAGCTGGGACCAGTGCACTGGACTGGCTGGCAGTGGCCAGTTAGGAACCGCCAACGCCCACTCAGGCGTGAAAAAATGCTTTTCCCTCTCCCAGCGGCTATCTGGGATTTGACCTTTTCCTCTAATACTAAAGGTTCTTTGGTCTCTGGTGGGCCTGGTGGATGAGTTACAGAATATGATTCACTCATTTTCCAATATCTCTCTCTCCCCCCTTCTCCCTCTTGGTCTATCTGTGCTCCCTCCTTCTCCCTATTATCATCTCCCTTTCTATTCCCATGTCACTCTCTCACTCTATTTTCTCTCTCCTATTTCCCAATTCCCCCTCAATTCCCCATCCCCTCCTCCCTTTCTCTTTTTTTCTGCCCTTCTTTGTTTTCTCTGTACAGTACTAATGGAGGTGAGAAACCCTTCATGAGAGTAAGGGGTTGAGGACAAAAGGATGCTTGAACCAATCACTTGTCCACAAAAAAAAGGCCCTTATGGTTCTCTAAATATCATCATGGCAGTATTGCAACCTATGGGCAGCCTCGTAGAAATACTAGAACATTAGTGGTGGATAAAAACATTGTCTTTTGGGTGATATTCTCAGACTAATTTGTTAAAAATGTGGTTGTTTTTGATGTGAATCTGTTGCAGCAGTATCAAGACGTGTCACTGCTGGTGAATGATTTATTTGTGAAGCCTGTACTGGTGAACGATTCTGAACACTAGAGAGCAGTGTTGCTCTCCAAACAAGCTGATGTCAGCTTGGTGCGTGCCATAAAGAACAACTGGGAGAAGGGACAGAGCAGAGTGAGGAAAGAGTGGGCCTGGAGCTGGGACACACATTTAACAGCTCTAGTAATCCATTAGCGCTTTTTATAGGAGGTATGCCTGCAAAAAATATCAGCGGAAACATTTCAACCTTTAATGGGGCACAATCGTTCTACATCATTTAGGGTTTGAAACAGACACTTATGTTCCACATAGGAATAAAGAAGACTAAGTAAGTCATAGAATATGTCTTCAAATAGTTCACATTTGTATTCACTGTAGTCTGAAGATCACACTGTTCTCCATGTATTAAATACACATGGAATAATATAATAGGTGTTAACACAGTCCCCACTTGTATTCATTGTAGTCTGAAGATCAGACATTTCATGTATTCAATTCAAATTCTGTATACTAAATGAGTACAGTTTCCTCTTATTACAGCAATACATTCTGTACTGTCTAGGTAAATATACAAATCAGCTGGATGAAAAAAACATGCTCACTGTGTTAACATAATCGCTTGTACATAACACATTCAGAGCTCACATCTGTTCACCCGATCATATAGTCACTACTTGATAACCCAAGAACCTTTTCATTTCATGTACTATTTTGTGTTTTACCTGCAATACAACTATGTGTACTGCTGTTCCTGAGCATTATGATAATGTTATAGCCCATGCAACCTCTACTTTCCATTGTTCCTGCTGGTATCCAGGTAGTGTGCTGCTGCCTTGACAAGCGAGGCGCCTGCCTGCCTGTGTTTGGCATTCTGCTCCACTTCTCCCAGTGAAATGAGTTCTCTCTCTCAACTTACAGAGGATGCAGCGC
Source organism: Oncorhynchus clarkii lewisi (assembly GCF_045791955.1). Classification (NCBI taxonomy): domain Eukaryota; kingdom Metazoa; phylum Chordata; class Actinopteri; order Salmoniformes; family Salmonidae; genus Oncorhynchus; species Oncorhynchus clarkii. The sequence goes on along the minus strand of NC_092151.1, from coordinate 32,898,578 downwards.
CCACACAGCTGTTCTCCCCTGAGCTGGCGTACATAAAACATAAAAGCCAGGCCTATATGAAAAATGCACCGAGCGCTGGAATATAATGTGCTTGATACCCTGCTGCTGTGGAGAGAGGCAGAGATAAAGAGAGAGGCCTGCCCTGGATAGATTCTCTTTCTCCTCAATTCGTTGGACTGCAGAGCTTGGATGGCTGCCTGCGCAAACATTTACTCACCGTACTCCAGCCGCGTATCACATTACAAAGATTGATTGCTCACTTGCCTCTCACCCACTGCTGTTTCATTGGCCAATATGAAATCAAATGGGATTTTAGAAACAAGGCAATTGGAAGGGTAGAATAATGCAGAGAACAAGTGGCAACCTCTGCCAAGCCTAAAGACACACTTAGTAGGCCTGTGTGTGTTTCCAGGAAATTCATACCATTGTTCTTCTTGTGTATTGAATATGAATTGAATGCTGGGTCCAGTGATAACAAATCAAGATGAAAAGGACAATAACAATGCATAAAGCAGAACACAAAGACTATTTGTACTTAGATGGTAATTGTGTTGTGAGAGATCAAATTGATGTCGTGTCCTCTACATCAAATATAATTCAAATATGACTTAAAATGTCATGTGAAATGGTATTTGAAAACATGTGTTTATTAAGGTATAGATTTGTGCGTCATCTCCATTCAGGTCTACTGCTCACTTAAAAGAGTCACCAAAGCACAGCAGCTGCAGCTGAAATTGGTGCTGCAGGACGCAACTACTGCAGGTATTTAAGTTCAAATGATTGTCTTGTGTTCATCTACAATTTCATGGGTCTTAGGGCACTGCAAAAGGAAAAACTAACTAGAAAAAAACTGTTCCAGTGACAGAGGGAGCAGGAAAACTCATACCAAACAATAGAAGATACCTCTGGTCCCAAGATGCAGCGCTCCGAGCAGATCGAAACAGACATTACTCTCAGTTCAAGGTGACCCACAGCTTTTACCCCAGTCTTTTCCAACCAACTACACCAGCCAACGCCGAATCAATCTGCAGCATCTAATTTCATGCAGTAAAAGAATACCCAGGTTTTAATCAATAGTGGCGTTAAAGTAGGTACAAATGAGCACACCGAGCCCTGGTGGAGAGCCTGGCTGAGCAGAGCACAGGGCTCTGGGCAGCTGCGGTGTGTAAGCAGCTCGGAGCAGCTCGAGTGGAAGTAAGAGGACAGATCAGGTGCTTTGACCCTGGGGATGAAGGGTCAGCATACAGGATGTTGTGATTCTCCTCAGCTAACCCACTTTCAAAATAACCAAACCCCTCTCTGGGACCCCAGGCAACTGCAGATTAGCCCCCCTCTGCCGCATCGTGTCCTCCCTCACCAACATATCCCCTCTCCTCCCTCTCTCTCTCTCTCTCTCTCTCTCTCTCTCTCTCCTTCTCTTTTCTCTCTCTCACTCGCTCTCTCACATCGTTAGCATTTAGATAGACGAGAGCAGAGAGGCTTGGGTAATAGGCTTTACCCTCCATCCCTCCATCCCTCACCGTCTTGCTCAAATCAGCTGAAGTGAGAGGGATTAAATCAAAAGAACAACAGTGATGATGAGAGAGGGCAAGGGAGAGAAAGGGAGAATCAGAGGGGAAGAAGGAGAGGAAGGGGAGCATCATGCTCGATCGGCTGTGAGCTCATTAACCGAAGCCTTGACAGAATTGATGTTTGAGGTGATTGGAGATTATCACATTTAGGGAATACTTCATTCCCTTATCTCCTACCCCTCCCATCTCTCTCCATCCTCCCTCTCGATTCCATCCGGGTCAGCTAACCCCTGCTAAATTCCCCAAGCCCTGGCCTGGAGCCCTAGGGGGCCTCACAGATACCACCAACACTAGCTGTCTGCTTGATCTCCTAATTCTGCTTCATTTAAACTTCATCAACTGTTCCATTGGACCGGAAGAGGAGAAGAATTGAAACAGCTTTTGTTCCTCTCCCCCCTTTGTTGTCAGATCTCTGATATGACATCCCCATAGCTACCCACTCCTCTCTCCTCCCAACACACACTCTGCACATACATGCATATACCACCCCCACCCCCTCCACCCCCACCCCCCCCAGAATCTGACCGACCCCAGAGATACACAAAAAGACACTAATCCTACACCCACGTACCTCCTGCCCCCCTCCTCACACAGGGAAATGTAGCATGCCCCTTCAGCTGATGCAGAAAATGAGATTACTGTATTTAAATGACTATGGAAATAGAAAGCGTGCTGTCGGGCCCCTGTAGGATAGGGGATTTCTCTTGCGCTCATTGTTAGCAGTTTTGCTAAGCGCCATTGTCCTGCTCCTAGTTGCAATAAGGATGTTATCTGAAATATATATTTTTTCGTTCTTCTCTGTTCTCTCATTTCCCTCTGCCTCCCCCCCAATTTCAGTTCCTCAAAGGACTCAAATGTCTGTGTGTGTGTGTGTCACCCTTCTCCAGTCCAGACCAAGGTGAATGTTGCTCATTCAAAGCCTCACTGCTCTGATTGGACACGCTCAGTCTGTCCTAAATCCATTTGATGCTTGCAGTGAAATTAACACCCAAAGGACTCCCAGCTCCACCTCCCAGCTCTATTTTGGCAAAAGAGGCCAGGTGTCCAGTAAGCCAGTGAGTCAGCTGTTTGGTCATACCTGTGTGACTCTTCAACTGCCCTTCCAATAGCAAAGTTTCATTCCATTGTTTTGTCTCCCCAAGAAGTGGTGGTGAAGGTAGAATGAGAGGTAGAAAATGATTGCCAAGAGATTAGGAGAGAGAGAACACGTCTCTATAAAACATAATTACCATTTTGACAGGGCTCTTTTGGGGTGCTTCGTGTCAGGGTCAAGCAGTCACACACCTCTCCAATGTGCTCCCTCATGTCAATGATCTGATGACCACCACAGAAATGTCTCGCTTCCAAAACAAACAAATGCTGGACCAGTAAGAGCAATGTCACCCTTGTCTCTCCATCTGTTATTTTTCTGTCTGCTTCACTGTCTGTCTGTCTGTCTGTCTGTCTGTCTGTCTGTCTGTCTGTCTGTCTGTCTGTCTCCCTCACTGTCTGTCTGTCTCCCTCGCTGTCTGTCTGTCTCCCTCGCTGTCTGTGACTCCTTCACTGTCTGTCTGTCTCCTTCACTGTCTGTCTGTCTCCTTCACTGTCTGTCTGTCTCCTTCTCTGTCTGTCTGCCTCTCTCACTGCTGTCTGTCTGTCTGTCTGTCTGTCTGTCTGTCTGTCTGTCTGTCTGTCTGTCTGTCTGTGTCTCCTTCACTGTCTGTCTGTCTCCCTCACTGTCTGTCTCTCTCCTTCACTGTCTGTCTGTCTTCTTCTCTGTCTGTCTGTCTCCTTCTCTGTCCGTCTGCCTCCCTCACTGCTCGCTGTTTGTCTGCCTGTCTATCTTGGACAGCTAATCTATCACATCTCTCAAGTTGGTTGTTGAAGTCCTAATAGAGTAAGGGATAAAGGAGAGAGGGATAGGTGGAGAATTGAAGATATAAAAAATAAGATAAAAGGATCATAGCTGCAGAGATGTAGGAGTTAGGGAGAGTGAAAGAGAGTGTGATAAGCCAGAGAGATGTATGTATGTTGTGCTGTATGACATGTATTCAGTGGACACTGTATGATAGCAGGACACCGGCTGTGAGCACAATGCTGCCGTTGCCCCCCCCCCCCCCCCCCCAAGAGTCCCCAGTCCCCTTACCTATCCCCATCCCTGTCCCCATCCCTGTCCCCCATCTCTGGTCCCTCTCTGCCTCCAAGGCCCCCCGCTGCATGGCTGATCTATTGGTTTTCACCAGAGGAGGGAGCGATAAATCACGGGAAATGGGGGCCGCCGATGATTGGGCTGCGGGGCGCAGAGAGAGTTAGAGAGCGAGCGGAGAGATGGATCGGAGAGGAGCAGGAAGAAGGGAGGAGATGGGGGACAGGGAAAGCGTGGGCTCCGGCACGATGCAGTGCAGTGCCATGCGTGCATCAGACAGGTTACTGATGGTGTTAGTTTCTCAGAGGCAGAGCTGTACCTGTGCAGGGGGTAGAGTGAGCATCCCCCGGGTGTTACATAAAGGAGCTATGGGTCTGTTATGGGTCTGTGGGGGACACAGGGAGCCTCCAAGACACATAAACTGGGGGAGGTGACAGGAATTACCTTTGCGCTGAAAAATATGGGCTCAGCATTGCTTATTCTGGCCAAGCCATTCTAATAGAACTACTGTAGAGAACAGAGAGAGAGAGAAGGAGGGTGGAGGAGGGAGATCGCCCCTGGGGGATGAAAAAGCAGGTGAATAGCATTGAATACATTAAACACAATTAAAACTTCATTTGTATAAATCTGTGGATTTTAGCCTCATTTAAGCCCTGTGCCCGTATCCACAAAGAGTCTCAGAGTAGAAGTGCTGATCTAGGATCTTTCCATATAATCGTATTCATTATGATCTAAAAGGCATAACTGATCCTAGATCAAAACTCCTATACTGAAAGGCTTTGTGGATACAGGCCCAGGACGGCTTGGTATAGAGAGGGAAATTAAGAGAAGCGTTTAACGAAGATGCTCAGTAAGCATTTACAGCTTACATCTTTAGGCCAACTCGAGACAGTCAGACTGGCTATGCATTACAAATGACTTAAGAATTTGATTATGGTAAAAGGGTGAATATTGATGAAGAAACTCCAGCAAGATAGGCTGCACTGTAGCCTCTGTCTGTCATCACATTGTCAGAGTGAGAATGCCAGTCACCCTGTCACTTCTGCAGCTGTTTGTGATAAGCACCGCTACACGTGTGTCTCTGTCTGAGGCTCAGCCTGAGAAGTCACAACACAAAGTCAACGGTGCCTGTCAGGGATAATGAACCACAGTAAGTGTGATGGGGAAGCCTGAACAAGCTCCGTTGTATTATACAGGCTTTTACAGCACAGCGTTTCCCGTTGCTTTCCTATTTAATGGACGTTCTCTGTTTCAGTGTGTTTCATCAGCGTTGGCGAGGTGGCAGTTGGGAGGGATCCTGCCTTTGGAGGAGCGGAGAGGGCTTGTGTTTGCTTTAGTTTACACACTGCCAGTCGTTGTTTGTGGCATGTTCAGCAGCCAGCTCTATGCCATCAGCACTGCCATGATCGAGGCTGACAGCTCCCCGCCATGTTGTGAGGGAGGAGGAAGAATTACAAAAAAGAACAGAACAACAGACACAACAGCCTTACATCTGGGCCATGTGGGCCATTTAGTCAAACTAAATGTAGGCCAAAGTAACAAAAATGCACGAGATTAGATCTTTACATCTGCTCTGAAGATCTAATCTCGTAAATATGTGTTACTTTGGCCTGCATTTAGTTTGACTGATTGAGCGAGGCTACATAAGAGCTAAGTCATAAAGAGTCATTTTTGGGGAGGGAGTAAAGGGGGGTCTGGGATTAAAGAGATCATCCTACTATTCATCCTGGCCCTAAACAGACCCCGTCTTCCCTTCCCAAACCCTGCTAATTCCCTTTTGATGAGCCGTGCTAAATAAATCCTATTTCCACGCCTTTATTCCCTGCTGGCTCCCACAGTGCTGATCAGGCAGGCAGATTTGAGGGATTCTGCTGCCTGCTGTGTGTGACCCACAATGGAGCCTGTCTGCATCGTGTATGGCCTGCTCTGCTCTGTCCACTCAGCAGCCTCATTATGCTTTCACCCCAACACGTCTGACTGGTGGCTCACAGACAGACACTATGGCCAGACATATGGAATAACACAAACATGTTTACACAGAGATGTAGCCAACGACGATACATTTTGTGTGATTGCAATGGGCTGATCGCTGACACATTACATCAACCTTGGGACTGTGGTTGAGTTGTGTGTTGGTCTGGAATGTGTTTGTAGTGTTTATATGTATGGCTTCTGCCTGGTGTGTGTACTGGACTGTACGTCTCCCTCCTGTTTCCTCTCTAGTCCTACTCACCCATCCACTCCCGTCCCTTCTCCCACGCTGGGCCCCTGTGCTCGGCTATGACGCTAACAAGCTTCTCTGTCTCCCTGCCTCTGCCTGCCTTTCCCCTCCGCCTGCCGCCCGCTGCCAGGACCCAGTTATTAATGGGGACCAGCTGGGAGTGGTGAAGGTACATGCACATCCAGACAAAGCCCCATATATAACCATAAAGTAATAACAAACGACCTGATGTAAATGAGGAAGGCGGTGGATGGAGCGAAGAGGGACGTAAAAACTGTGGAAGTTACGTGAGACACGTGTTATCTGACAAAAAAATGGCCACTGCTCTCTCGGCGGGCGGGGAGAGAACTGTCCGCCCTGGCCTTTGACCCTCTGGACACGGCAGGTTGGAGGTCAGGCCTTGAAAGTCATGGCTGAGTATCTCTTGGGCGGGTCATTTGGGCTCTGAATGGAGCAAGTTAGTCGGAGAAGCCAGCTGCTTGCAGAGTGGCCACCGTACGTGTCCAAGCAAACAAAGGGAGAATTTGGAGTCCCTGTATTTTGCTGCTGTAGACCTACCATGACTGACTAGCTACCACTCTGAAAACACGCAATACAATTTGTTCAATTGTTACACCAATATATCACAGAGATGAAGTTTTAAGGGCTAAATTGTTGAGGGGAGTGATATATTGAAGGAGGATGGATTTGACGTATCATTACCAGAAAGAGATGGTGATTATGAGGCTATACTGTACGTTATGGCAGGCAGAGAGTCAGAATCCTGGCCTGCTCATCTGCAGTATGGAGGCGTCGCCAAGGCTTACTCAGACACATGCTCCCAATTAGCTGGCCTTCTTCATGTAAATGCTTCATAAATTATCCCCCCTGCTCCGGGATTAGGTGCTCATAAAGAGAGTTAGCATCTCAATAAACAGCCAGGTTGTGCATGGAGAGCAAATTAGTGGGACAGGAGGAGAGATGAGGGGTGTATGAGGGGGTTGTAGACTAGAGGTGGAAGTGGTGGCTATGGATTGGGGGAGTTTGCGGGGAGGGGGTGGCATATACAGTAGGAACAGGCAGAATGTTGTGGTTGGAAGTTCTGAAGATAGTGTGTATATGTGTGTTACTAAAGATCTCCTTTGTCAGTGGATTTTACAAGGTGTATTTTGATGCGAGGTTGAAGCAAATTGGTTGTCCATCCCCGGCTGCATAATAACATTTATTACAAAGCATACCATTCTTCAGATGATATTGATACACATAACTCCTTTCTATATACTTGACATTACAGACGTCAATCTTTTTTTTATGTCTTACGGTAAACCAGCGTCTCTCTGTGGGATCTAATATCTGTAATGGCTTTGGCATTATAGGGATTAGACTGCTGAGTGTGTGTGGTGGCGGTGGGTGAGAGAGAGAGAGAGGCCTGAATTCTGACGGGTATGTAAAGCATCTGTAAACACACGGCACAAAGAGCCTTAACTCTCTAAACAACAGGCCACACACCCCATACAATGGGGTGTCTTATTGAATTGGCCCAATGCTGCCTGGGGGAGAGACTGTCTGGTTAAGAAGAGAGCAGGGCGTGAGTTAAGCTGGGAGAAAGCAGCATGGTGGACACTTGTCCATGTAGGGACAGTCTCTCAGCAACGGTACTCTGACAGACATCCATAACTTCAAACTCACTTTTCATCTGTGACTGTGACACACGTACACGTACACACACACACACACACACACACACACACACACACACACACACACACACACACACACACACACACCAAAACAGACAGTCAATAAACAGAGCGGGGGGTGAGATTAATACTAAGCCTGCCTTCTTTTCAGATAGCACAGGAGCTGCTGTCCCCAGATCAGGCACCAGATGGCGCTGTGCCTGGTGGGTGCCAGGAGATAATCGGGACAGATCGGGCCGCATTACTCCCCATTATCTTCTAATTATTCTTGTGTGGAGCACTGATCCTGCCGTTTGTGTAAGAGGATGGCAGAGAGAGCCTGCCTGTCGCCCCCGGCAGCATGGAATCCTCCCGCTCGCCTCACCTCCTCAGGGACAGAGTGAGATCAGCTGGGGGTGGGGGAGAGGAAAGAGAGTGGAGGTGGCCACCTAGAGGGTTAAGGCAACCAACCTTATCCAGTGGAGACATTTTTATAAGACATTATCTATAGAAGGAATATTACTTAAAGAGAGGAAGGACCCTGGCACAGGAAGAATGCACTGTAACCTTTGACCTGTGTCAAAGAATATGTGGTTTCATGCCCGCATACTGTATTACCTACGATAAGTTTGCAGCTATTACTCGATTCGGCTCATCCTTTATCCCTTCCCTCGCTTCCTGGTATAGCCTAAATAAAAAGACCTAAGATGCAGTCCTTCCCTCCTAATAAGCATACAGTTAAACTCTCTGAGGTTCTATTTTGACAGTGCCTGTGCAGAACAGACCTTCACCCCCACCCCAAAGCACAGCACTAACTGCTCGGAGGCATATGGCTTACCATGTGCTGGGTCCCACGTGCACGTTCTTAAGCGCGACACTACCCAGAACATCTTCACTTAATTATCATCATTTTGTTCAGCATCCTCCTATTTTGCATATTAATATCTGTCAGCTCAGTAGGCCTAAGAGAGGAAAGGATAGATCACTGCCAAGATCTTACAGTAAAATCACCATTCCTCTGAGTGATAGCAATCTGCATGCTAACCATCACTTACCCTCACTGGACAAGAAGATACACAGACCAAAATGCTTAAATACATTTGTCTGACTCATAAGTATATCTGTGCAACGTGAGCATATCCACAGGCTTTAACGTGTGTATTTACAGTAAGATGAGTGTTTGTGCAGTACGTGTGGCTGTTTTGTGTGCGTGCGCATATGCATGTGCTTGTGCGTGGATGATCAAGAAAACATGTTTACCCACTAGTGTACCCGGCTGCGTGGGCTGGTGTGCATGTGTGTGCCCACTGCGTCTGGTAGCGGCCTCCGACTGACGCATAATAAAACACACTGCAGCATTCTTGATCAATCTCAGCAGCTCGCAGGCCGCACAGCAAGGGCATGTACATGGGAATGAGAATAGGGAGAGAGAGGTAATCAGTTTAGGGAGGGAAGGCGGCTGGGGGATGGGAGGGGAGGGGGCATCAGGGGGGAAATACATGCAAGGTGAATCAAGAGAAATAAGGACAGCAGGTTTAATTACTGTGTCCCCTATATGGGGTGAATCGGTCCATGGCCAGTCGACTTTAAACCTATGGGTTTGGGTTAGAGAGATCCATTGGCTCCTAAAGAGCCGCTGTCGATTATTGAAATGTCTATGACACATTGGAGATGACGAGTAGTGAAGAGGGAACAGGACGCATTGTTTACGTTAGCATTTGTGTGCCTGTCCATAAAGGGGGTGGAGACAGAGAGAGTGAAAGACAAAGATTTAATGAAGAGAGAGTAGAAGAAGAGTGAAACCATTCTGAGGTCAGGGCAGCTAATCTGGGCCACTTGGCCAATCCCAAACGCACACACGGCTAGAGAAAGGAACAAAAGTGCTTGGAGCTGCTGGTAAAGGATGATTGAGGTGGCCCATGAGAAGATGATCAGCCAGGGAGATCCTGACAGGAGAGCAGATTAGGATGGCTGCCTTTAGAACTCTGGGAACCATCGGAGGGAACCAGCCTAGAGCTCTACAAACCCTGACCCCTACACAGAGACTCAACCCTGGGAGCCAATCCCCATCCTCTAAGCTGCTCCAGCCTGGTCTATTGATGGTTCATTAAACCACAATGAGAACATATAACTGCTGAATGGGAGTATAGAATTTTTTTTGTTTACCTTTAGGAGGCTTTAAACTTACTTCATCTCCCAATTGAGAGAGGAATTGTGTGCCTCTTGTCATTCTCTCCCTTGTCTTTGTAGTACTAAAAACCTCAGATATTAAGATCAGTTTATTTTCTTGGAGTCAATTCCCACCCTTACAAGTTAGATGTAAAAAAAACTATTTAGGTGCTTTGACTAGTCTTGATGGAACCAGACACATCATCATCCCTCATTTAATCTCCCACAGATAATCACATAGTTGGACGGTGTGAAGAGGGAGCTGAGCAAGGGGGATGTTCCGGAAATTATGCCTGAGCTGGGGCTTTCTTTCTGGGCACTCATTTCAAGGGTGTAAGAGCTGGGGTGGACAGGGGGGACATGTTTTCCCCAATTTTTTTCTCAAAAGTCACTAGAAATGGGGTTTTATTTTTCGTAAGCATGTCCCCGGACCCTCGCAGCAAAATGTGTGCCCCCTCCCAATGCCAGAGTCGCTCCTACGCCCCTGTCCATTGTGCTTTGGAGGGCCTGCTCTGGATCAAAGGTGAGCTCCACTGATGTGTGTGCAGTGCTCTCCTCAGTGCCCTTGTCATATGTGCTACTCTCTCCTCCACCCTTTGATATTTCTCCCCCTGCCCACACGCTCCCTCCCTCTCAAAGGATATAGCATTCCTTCAGTACGGACTAGAGAAGGTTGGCCCCTCTCCTGAGGCCTTGTGTTCATCATCAGACAGAGTCAGTCAGGAGCAGAGGGGTCTAGACGTGTCCACTTCAGAACAGGAACAGCCTTCTGTTTATCCAGCCTGGGACTGCTAGCCAATAGATGGTCATGACACCAGTCACAGAAATCAAAGGCAGCCAGGTGGTAATTGTGTAATATTTAACTTACTAAGACCATGTATAATAAATTATTTAGATTTGTGAGATACAAGGTTATTCATATCTCAGAGTTTGGCGTCTTTTGTCTTTCTCCACCCTCTCTCACCATTTTGACTCTATTTCTGGAACTTTGAGAAGCTGTGTGTGTGTGTGTGTGTGTGTGTGTGTGTGTGTGTGTGTGTGTGTGTGTGTGTGTGTGTGTGTGTGTGTGTGTGTGTGTGTGTGTGTGTGTGTGTGTGTGTGTGTGTGTGTGTGTGTGTGTGTGTGTGTGTGTGTGTGTGTGTGCGTGTGCGTGTGCGTGCGTGTGTGAGTGTACACTAGAGGCAGTCAATACATTATCAGCACCTGCTGAACACTGACACATTGACGTCCTTGACAGCAAATTGTTACTTTTTCATGACGCAACCAGGTGCAATTACAGCAACATCTTTGCGCTGTGTGCTGCTGCCGTAACTGTCAGAACACAGCAGGTAAGACATCAGGCCCTCCCAGCCCTCCACAGACAGATAGACGGACAGGCAGACAGATAGACAGACTGAGAGGATCGAGAAGGGGAACCTAAATATGATCTTTTACAAAGACGCCACAAATTGTGCTTTTCTGACCCATATTTTGTTTTGTTTTGTTTCAGAGTGCACCATTTTTTTTTCCACCTAGAGGTTTGTCTTTGGGTTGTTGACTGACATTAAGGATGATAGCATCTAGTAGAGATTCACTGATATTCAATCAAATGCTCAGCCGAAACATCAAAAGTGAATGTTTGAAGCTGTCAATACCTCAAGTAAAACCCTTAATATAGACCTTGTAAAATTGACGATTGAGCTATGACTGATGTATCACAAACAACCCAGGAAACAGTGTGGTTACAAGCACACAAAAGTATGATTATTGTGAATAGTCAGATGAATATAATAGATTCATTTAAACATTCACATGCGTTGCATACACGGACATGTCTGAAATCAGGCTACCTGATGGGACTTTGATAAATGCAGAAAATCAAACGTTCTACCACACGTTATTTTTCGATCGTTCGAAAGATTGCTCAGAAAACCAGGTGTTTTAATCGGCGTATGCTTCCTCCGATTTTGACCTTGACGATTTTAGATAAGTTAGGTGTTTACATGACCAATGCCATACTCAGCCTACTGCCATAATCATGTTAATATCTAATTGGTGTGCGTGTAAACATACTTTGGAGTAAAGCTCAATTAGGAGTGGGACTCTCCCCATGGAGAGTGGAGAGGAGTATGACGCAAAGAGCCAGAAGTATGTGAAGCCACCCCTGTGGATAGAGCTTCCAGACAGGGTGAAAACTTTCCATCTTGGAGGTGGATGTTGCCTCATGTCTCTGTGTTTGGTGGGTCCCCCGACTGGGACTAGGGTTATACAGGAGGGTGTGTGTGTGTGGGGGGGGGGTTGGTTCTTCTATCCTTGTGGGGACCTAAAATCCCCAAAAGTCTCCACAAGGATAGAAGAACTAAGACAATTCCATCTCGTGTGGACATTTCCCACTTCCCCTTGAGGACAAAGGCTATTTTAAGTTTAGGGGTTAGGTTGAGGGTCAGTTAGAATTAGGGCTAGGGTTAGAATTAGAGTAAGGGGTTTGTGGTTAGGTTTAGGGTTAGGGTTAGGAGTTCTGTTTAGGTTCAGGGTTAGGGTTAGGGGTTAGGGAAAATGGGAATTGAATGTAAATTAGTTTTAGGTCCCCAAGAGGACAGAAGAACATAACATGTGTGCATGCATGTGTGTGTGTGTGTGTGTGTGTGTGTGTGTGTGGTGTGTGTGTGTGTGTGTGTGTGTGTGTGTGTGTGTGTGTGTGTGTGTGTGTGTGTGTGTGTGTGTGTGTTGAGAGATGGGGGGACAGGTAAGAGAGACCAAACTCGCACACACCACTAAGACGCCTGAGAATGAATGTCTTTCATCTCAGACTCATCATCATCACTGCTCCAGCACTGATGCCCCTCTCCCTCTCTCTCCCGTCCCCCTCCCTCTCCCGTCCCTCTCCCTCCGTCCCCCTCCCTCTCGCCCTCCCTCTCCCGTCCCTCTCCCTCTGTCCCCCTCCCTCTCGCCCTCCCTCTCCCATCCCTCTCCCGTCCCTCTCCCTCCGTCCCCCTCCCTCTCGCCCTCCCTCTCCCATCCTTCTCCCTCCCTCTCCCGTCCCTCTCCCTCCGTCCTCCTCCTTCTCGCCCTCCCTCACCCATCCCTCTCCCTCCCTCTCCCGTCCCTCTCCCTCCGTCCCCCTCCCTCTCACCCTCCCTCTCCCATCCCTCTCCCGTCCCTCTCCCTCCGTCCCCCTCCCTCTCCCATCCCTCTCCCTCCCTCCCTCTCCCTCCGTCCCCCTCCCTCTCGCCCTCCCTCTCCCATCCCTCTCCCTCCCTCTCCCGTCCCTCTCCCTCCGTCCCCCTCCCTCTCGCCCTCCCTCTCCCGTCCCTCTCCCTCCCTCTCCCTCTCCCATCCCTCTCCCGTCCCTCTCCCTCCCTCTCCCATCCCTCTCCCGTCCCTCTCCCTCTCCCGTCCCTCTCCCTCCCTCTCCCTCTCCCATCCCTCTCCATCCCTCTCCCTTCGTCCCCCTCCCTCTCGCCCTCCCCACACATCCAGTTTCCTCAGTTTCCCTTTTACGCTCCTTGTGTCTCGCAGACACTTACAGTGGAAAACCACAGCTGACTTATGTAGCTAATGACACCTCAGTGAGCTGTTGGGTTTTCTGGGTCCTCTGTGTGTTTTTCTACTCTTGTCTTCTTCTCTCACCCATCACCTCTCCCTCCCTCTTCCTCTCTCTCTCTCTCTCTCTCTTTAAAATCCTCCGTCTCTCGCCAAGACCCCCCCCCCCTCCAGTCTCACCGTACTCCCTCTGGCCTCCCCTCCCTCCTTTCCCCCTTCTTCTCTCTCTCTCTGCTCGGTGTGTCAGAAACAGATTTATTCTGCCTGTGATGCGTGTAGAGCAGAGCAGTGTGAGTGAGTGGGGACGGGGGGACGGAGGGTTGGGGTCAGTAGGAGGGAGGTGTGTGTACAATATAAGATATGATCATGGCTCCCCAGGGGCTTGTTTGGCCCTGTACCCCATCTATCAAACGCCGACCAGAAATGCCAAGGTCAACTCTAATGAGCATTTTCTGGGGTCTTATTCTCCAACCTCCCCTAACACGCACACATAGGTACACATGTGCACACATTCGAACACATACGACATGCATGCATACATGTACTGTACCTCCTCAGTGTAATGTACTTTGCAATGGAAAAAATGAACGTATTGAAAAGCAATCCATCGATCTCTACTCATGTGTAAAGATTACAGTACAGAGGATTGTGAGGGTACAGGCATGATAATATGCACGGATTCATGTAGACTGTTCTAAGGCTTGGTCAAAGAGCCCTATGCACCCCACTACTCCCATCATCTTTATCCCAGGAGCAGGCAGGCAATGTGGGCCAGGACAGTGCCGTGTGGTGCAGTGGGCAAGGGTCCGCTCATCGTCCCCTAGTCTGCCCAAACTTGTTAGGGTTTGCAGGCTTGTGGAGCGTGGGTGTGCCCTGGAGCATGTGGAGCCTACTAATGAAGCAATAAAAGTCACGGCGGGTGGGGCGGGAGTGAGGGTGGGATGTGAGGGAGGGAGGGGTTGTGGTTATAACTGGAGGATTGGGAGCCCAGTTTAACCACTGACAGGAGGTGTGATAATTGAGATGTTGCGACCCCACATATTACCTGCATATTGGCCACATTATGAGCCAGAGAGAAGAACTGAATGCTGGAACCAATGCCAAGCTGCACACGCGTGTGTGTGTGTGCGTGTGTGTGTGTGTGTGCGTGTGCGTGTGTGCGTGTGTGTGTGTGTGTGTGTGTGTGTGTGTGTGTGTGTGTGTGTGTGTGTGTGTGTGTGTGTGTGTGTGTGTGTGTGTGTGTGTGTGTGTGTGTGTGTGTGTGTGTGTGTGTGTGTGTGCGTTTGTACAGTATATGTCATTCTGAATTTCACTATCTTCCCGTACTTTATTATTTTTATAGAATTTACCCACTGAGCAGCTGGACCTGCGATTTTGTAGGCTTTTCCTTGGGAGCGAAATGACGTCATAATGGCATTGACATGACACAATAGAGATCTTCTTACATGATTTGCATTATGACAGCTGACTCTCCCGTAGTAGCCGAATCCTGCCATTCCAAACACAAAAAAAAAACGGGAAAATAAACAAAAATACAAAACACAGCGTAACATAAAGTTGACAGTAGGCTTGGCATGTAAGAGGACAATGCACTTATTTTTAGCCTCGGCGCTAAAAGGGAGTAGATTCTCTCGTCACTTAGAAGGCTTAGCGTATTATATATAGACTAGAAACATATAAAAGATGGTGAACTTCACATATACGACTACATTACTGTGTTGACATTAAGCCAATGTTATCCATCTAACAAGGTCATTAAATTCAACATACTGTATAGACTTCCAAAGTATCCCATTCACCCAGCTAGCTGAACACATAAGTCATTAGTCTTGTGAGGAGAATGTGTCCTGTCTGCTGCGGTGATTCATTGACATCAGAGTTGCTTCCCTAGCCACAACCCCCCACATGGAGGGAAGAGGGCAAGGGTGCAGCCCTGTCTCTGTCTCCGATGGTGGGTTAGAGGCTAGGGGGCAACCCTGGTTCTCTACCCCCTGGAGGCCTGGGGGCTAGAGGGGCAGCATCTCTGCTGTCCGCCAGCTTGTGGGTGTCTCCCTGTGGCAGCTGGAAGGGACTCCGGCCCATCCTGAACTCACCGACCCACCGTCACTCGGGCGACAGGCTAACACTGAACTATGGCACCTTACAGAAAAAATGTCCTCCCTCTCTACCTCCAAATCACCTCCGCTTTTTATTTCCATTCTACTGTGCGATAGCTAATTACAAGAGAGGTACTCATTGGGGTTAATTAGGTTCATTGCAAATATTGTATGCAATAATGTCCCATATTACAATCATGCCCCGTATACCTACACCACTCTTTGAAGCTGCTCACCATCTCAACAATCCTTCTCGATCAAAGTAAAAGCTGTAGTTTCTATGTGGTAATGAGCTCTGTGATGGTGTTGGCTCAGACCTTGGCCTCATGACTGTGGGGTCAAGAGTAATGGAAAGGAGGGTCAGGGATAGTTTAAGGGAGTTGGCTTTCTTCACCAGAGGCTGATATGATGGATGGTTGGAGCACCTCGTCCTCCAGACTCTCCTCCATCCTCGGCCTCCATCCTCTCGCTCATCTCTTCCCTGTTG
The DNA here is from genome assembly GCF_045791955.1 of Oncorhynchus clarkii lewisi. Classification (NCBI taxonomy): domain Eukaryota; kingdom Metazoa; phylum Chordata; class Actinopteri; order Salmoniformes; family Salmonidae; genus Oncorhynchus; species Oncorhynchus clarkii. The sequence continues at coordinate 32,882,729 of NC_092151.1, read as the reverse complement.
GCACCTTCTCTCCATCCCCTCTCTGCCTCAGACCAGATGTGTTCATTGAACTCTGTCAAGAATAATAAACCACTGGCTTGTAGAGGCACACTGGGCATACAGAGCAGGAGGACCCAGAGTGAGAAGGCTAGGAGGGCCTGTGTTTAGGAACATGGATGGACCCATAGTCATGAGACACACTGTACATAGACTAGTAGATCAAGACAGCATGCCAACATCAGTCCACATCATTAGATTATTTTTTTTAATTAACATACAATGATTCCCACAAAAACAACTAATAAGTATACAAAGAAATGCAGATAAAAGTCCATAGTGGAAGACAATCCACAGGCACATACCACACATTCACATTTACTCATAAATCACTCACTCTATCAAGTGAGCTCACACAAACTGTACACATAGTCATCATGTTGATTTTGGTTCTAAGTTTTAATCAATATTGCTGACCACTGCTCAGTGTAGAAAGGCATAGCTAGGTCAGCTTTTTCCTGGTCTCAGGTCTCAGCACTGCATCAATCCTCCTATGTTAGAAAGGAAACACTCATTGAGTTCTGCTCTGATGGCACAACCCTGGGCCAGGAGTCCCCCTGGGACTGAATCAAACCCTGTCTCTCCTCCTGAAACCCTGATGCCCTGGGAGGCCAGCAGCTACTGGCCTCCTAACTCTCTCCTGGCTCTCGCCTGGCTTCTGACTGGCCAGGGATGAGAGAGGGGCAGTGAGGGGATGAAGGGAGAACAACTGAAGGCTAGTGATGATTTCTTTCACAGACAAACCGAACCACACACACACACACATACACACACACACACACACACACACGCACACATGCACACACACACATGTCCCCCTTACTTCAGTGATCCCCCACTCACTCACTCTCTCTGACACACACGTTGGGCTGTGACAGTCATGGGTGGCGGTTGGGTGGTGGTTATTTTGGGTGGCGGTTATTGGCCAGCCAAATGACAGTAGGAGCGAGAGGAAAAATGACTACCTCTGTCTTTTACGCAATAATCACTCTGAGAGCCCTCAGCTGGCCACTTACGCAATGTAGTCGTTTACGCTCATTCTTCAACATAAAGGCGTGAAAATACGTCAAAATGCTGTAGACACCTTAAGGAATACGTAGAAAAAGGACTCTGGTTGATATCTCTTTCAATGGCCAATAGGGGTGCATAGGAACACAACGGTTTCAAAACATGAGTCACTTCCTGATTGGATTTTTCTTAGGCTTTCGCCTGCAATATCAGTTCTGTTATACTCACAGACAATATTTTGACAGTTTTGGAAACTTTAGAGTGTTTCTATCCTAAGCTGTCAATTATATGCATATTCTAGCATCTGGTCCTGAGAAATAGGCGGTTTATTTTGGGAATGTTATTTTTCCAAAAATAAAAATAGTGCCCCCTAGTTCTTTAATAAACATGGAGTTTAAAAAATATCAAATGTTCTCCTCTGCTCCTGACTGCATGTGCTGCAATAGAAATAAGGATGAATAGAATGGGCATCCCCATTGATGTTGCCCCAATGATGGCATAATGGGTGGACTGGTGACCATTGCAAGTGTACCCATAGGAGCAAAACAGGAAGCGTATCCATCAATATGTCCTGTGAACTGGTTGATTCAAATCGACTGGCATTACAAACAATATGTTCCATTGTATGAGCCACATCAGTTAACATAATTTGAATGAACATTCTACATTACCATGAAAATGACATCACAATTCCAAGCAGCCATAGAGAGTGTACCCATGATGAGTTTACCAGTCGAATTGCCGGGGTTAGAGGTTTCAAGCACCTTCTATTCATTCTATTTATATGTATGCTGCTGCTGCAGGTAGTGGGGAATTGCCTAGGCAACCGAAGACTTGCTTGCTACAACACCTTGCTTGTTTCAGCAACAAGCAATAAAGTTTCATCATTTTGTTTTAAGAGTCCATGTTACCGCAGAAACGGACTCAATCACACAAATGCCCAGCATCCAGTCTTCAGTCAGCTGTATATTTTCATGACTGTCTTCATCCATAAGCATATGTTACCATGTTATAAGGTAACATATACACAGGCTAGGCCTCTCCAATTAAATCAAAAGAGGTTTGTTTGTGTTGGTCTTTTGGGCTGACAAGTGCGCTATCAACCTGACTGCTCTACCTGTCAGTGACCGGCTGAAAATCCTCAGTTGACAATGCCCAATGCTTCCAATTAGAGGAGAATCAGACTCCTGGTGTGCTAGCCATCTTTCCACCCTCCCCCAAGGCCTACCTTCCCTCTCCCTCACTCTTGCACTCCTCGTAATTTCTACCTCCCCTCTCTCTACCGCTCTCTTTCTGGTGGCGAGAGGTCTGTCTCCGCTGCAAATTACCAACACAAAACGAGGTGGTGCGCTGCCTGGCGCTGAGAGCTGCCGGTCCTGGGCCCTGTCAGCTTTAATGAGACGATGAAGGTTTATTTCGCCCGCATGCGTGTGCTAAATTCTTTCTTGTGTGACAGCTGACTGGGAAATGTGAGTGTTAACCTTATAAAAGATTCAGCAATTCTCATTATTTTCTGTCAAGTCCCATACCTGATGGCTTTTTAAGGTGCATAATTTGCATCCCTGACTGGTCCAGGTGTGTGCCTATTCCTGCCAGTTTTTTTCATGCTATTTGTTTGTTGTGTAAAGTCATCTTTTTACATATCTCCTCTTGAAAGCGATGTTTTACTCTATGTCCCAAAACGATAGAGATGCCGAAGCTTATCCAAAGCCGAGGCATATTTTACAAAACAAATCTAGATATATATTTAACCAATGAATAAATAAAAAGCTCCACATTGTTTTTTTTGTGTTTTTTTTTTACCACATTTCCAAGAGTGATAAGCCCCAGTAAGTGTTATTACTCACAATGGAGAAGGATTTGCAGCAGCAGAAATGAGTTAGTGTCCAGAAACGAAATATTAACATAGGTGACATCTAGTCTAGATCTATAAATATTCTTAATTTCAGCTGCACTTTCTACAGCATGAGGAAACCATTAACTTCACCCCTAATTGAAATGAGAGAATCCTCATGGCAAACCATTGGTTACGCACATATTATTCAGATACACAATTATTAGTTAGGCTACATAAACTGGAAAACAATGGACAGACCATATTTAGCAGTACACCGACCTTGGTACAACAAACAACTGACAACCACCCAAAGAGTGTGTGCAAGAAACATATTTTTGGTTTTATCCACAATGTCCTATTTGACCACAATTTGTTCAGTTTTAAACAGGAAATGTTACAGTATCATTGCGCATCATATACTTTAGATGTCTCAAACATTAACACACACACACACACATACACACACACACACAACCATACTTCATCTGAAATCCATCCTCCACACATTGGGGATTTGTGATATCAAAAACACCGACTCACAGTCATACCATTGGCTGCAAATCTCTACTTCCTCTGACCAAACACTTGTCCAAAACCAGCAGCCAACGTCATTACACAAAGATCCATCCTTCTCCTTCACACACACACACGCACGCACGCACACACACACACACGCACGCACGCACGCACGCACACACACACACACACACACACACACACACACACACACACACACACACACACACACACACACACACACACACACACACACACACACACACACACACACACACACACACACAAGTCTACAGTCTACTCTCATTCCCATGTGAGGAATTGTTTCGATAAAGTGGGAAAGTGTACATACATTTACTTTAAATGACTCTTGCAAGGGAAGCTCAGAAATATAAAATCACAAATGTTATCACTCACATTTCTACAAAAGACAGATCCAATCCCATTTGGAGCAGCAATGCATTTCCACTTGAATTATTTTTCATACTATTGTAACTATTTTATGTAGGCTACTTTATATATTAGCCATGTAGTTGTCAATCTGAAGATTAGAAACCACATCCATATTTGTAAACACATGCCAGACTTGATTTGTGAAAAGGATAGACAAACACAAAATATATAGGCCATTCATTTTATTTTCGAAAATATGGCAAGGAAAAGGAGTTGTTCGAAAGCAATCTCCATAACCCACCTCCGGAGCCCAAGTCAATTGTTAAGAAAGGCAACGTCAGGATGGGTGTGAAGGCTACTCTTTCCCATCTCTGTCCCCGCCTCAATGTGACAGCTTGCAGCCGCGATAGGACCCCATGGGAGCGGGGAGCGGATTCACTAACCTGCCGGTGTCTGAGACCGACGCGCGCCTCCAATCTGGTGGTCACATGGGGGGTTCGATTATTAGGGCCTGTCGGGGAGTCATGTGGGGCTAACTGTTTTGGAAATAGAAGCGAAAATGAAGACAATGGTATTTCATGCACGTTAAAGTTTGCTCACGCCATCCTTTCAGCGCATGCTGTTCGGACTATTATCCCTCATTAGCATTGTATTACTATTAGATACGTAGTATGAGCTAAACGTTGACTATTCGATGCTGGTGCTTTGTACACTCCCAGAAAAGTGTGTGGAGTATGATTTTGAGGCCGAATTATGCATGTATGAAATTCACTTGCTCTCGATGCATAGAGCAAAAACAACACATTTATCCGAGAAAATACAAATGTAATTTGTGTTAGAATGATTTTTGAAACGTTGAGTTTACAGGTTGAAATTCAAGAAAATAGCACTGGATGGGTCCTCAATTCATTAGAAATGAATGTAGAGTACATTAAGTTTGTGAAAAAAATTAAATTATGTGCATTCCTCATAACAGTAACACAATAACAACATTTATAATAATAATAATATATAATTCCTTTAGGTATACATTTTGAACCAGAAAAATATACCCAATGCAATAACATATAACAGCAGATCTGTGCCAACTAACGTCAATAAAAGCCTTATAATATTTATATAACAACCGGAACATAAATGGAAAAACAATTCAACTAAATTCTGAAACTTGCCAATAAATGCAAAATGTGGGAAAATGCCGATAATGTAAAAAAAAGCCTGTACAGTTTTGACTGAACACGCGAGTAAAGAGAGACGAGAGAAAAGACCTACCAGCTCCACATAATAACCCCATTATAAGCCTCATCAATGATGTAATGAAAGCAAACAGTGTGAAAATTGCCTGTAAACAGTTGGATCTGAGTCTCCTGATGAATTCAGTGTCTCTTTTAATCAAAGAGATGGGGCGAGGAGGAGGGGGTGAGTGAGTGTGTGTGGGGGGGTCTACCTTCCTCTCCGCAAACCCGTCAACACCCAAAAAGCCCCCTCAACCAATGAAGACTTGTCACTAGGGACTCACGTGGACGGGGCGTCCTTAAAAACCTAGCTCCTGAGTTTTCCTCAAGTTCCATTTTTTGAGATTTCCTTCACATTATCCCAGTTGTGTCTATTTAACCCGCGTTACCACTGTTTTACTGTGCGTATCTTCTCGACTGCCACAGCCCACCCGTTTCGAGTCTCTTGTTGCATCTTTCTGTTGGTGTAGAATATCTCTACCTTCCTCTACAATCGAGCACCACACGGGTCACACCAGCGAACTACTTTTTAAGTGATGACAATTTCAGCAAAACTCTGCGTCATTTGCAGGTCTTGAATTCCACTTGCAATACTCGCTGCTGTCTCTGTCCGTGGTGCTGAAAGGTGGTGCTGAATCGTTTGCCTATTTAACTTGCACTAACGCTGCTTCACTGCCTCTAATCATTGCAGTTTTTTTTGTCAATATTTTAAATAAGTTGATCAATAATTTAGAAGTCGTACCGGCGAGTTTTCATTTTCTAAAAAAGAAAACATATGGACAAACTCGCCAACAGAGCCTAGCTGCATCGAATTCATGAATAGTGTTGTATTTAGGACAAAATAGTTGGATGCAGAGTCGATTTTGTAGCCTACTCTTATATAACTCCGAAAACCCGGAGATGTTGCTATTTTGACAAGTATAATAATAAATTAAGAAGAGGAGAAAACATCTTGGTTGAATATATGTGATTTCCGAATCATTTTTGGATTTTCCTGCTGGATAAATTCAAGCAAAGTCTCATCTCAGCAATCATCTGAACTTGCTTGCCTCGAATACCAATGATAGTTTGAGTTGAGGCCTCGAAGAACTTAGCTGTGCTGGTAAACAATGGAGGCATCCACCAATGGGTCCAGCTTTGGGATCGACTCTTTACTTTCCCACAGACCTGGAAGTCCGGTCATGTCGAAAGGGGACAGTTTGGTGGGAGAGTGCCGGTCACCGCTGGAGTTCAGCCCGAGGTCTGACCTAGAGAGCGGCTGCTCGTCTCCCCCGTCGCCGAGGAGGGAGTGTGTGGATGAGGCATTGCAGAGGCAAGGTCATGCTATCGGGTTGCCGCCCCATCTCCAACACGGACAGATCTCCGCCGGGTCACAGCCGCGGACCGTCACCTCATCCTTTCTGATCAGAGATATTCTAGCTGACTGCAAACCGCTAGCCGCCTGCGCCCCATACTCCAGTAATGGCCAGCCAACTCAAGAAACGGGGCGACTTGCCTCCAAGCTCGCAGATGACTTCATGGACAAAATCCATAGCAACTCATCGTCAGACAGCGAATACAAAGGTAAAATAGTGATGTAAACAAGCTTAATGTTTAGAAATCAATTAGACTTTGTCACATTATTTCTAATGGAATTGTTGTAGTCCTACTGTTCTATATCCGTTGTATTTGTGTGAGCTTTATGCAGTTGATTTTCTATATAATTCATTCTAACTCAATGTTTTCTTATCATAATTGAACGTGTTACAACACCTGTCCATGTTTCAAAGTGCTTCTGAAGATGTAGTGCTCGGTTAATCAGGCTATGGTTGTAAATTGTGATTAGCCTCGGAAGGCAAATAGGCTACTGGAAGTAGGCTACAGCCTAGGCTAGAATCTTTGTTCAAAAGGAATCCCCTATAAAATGTATCTAATCTAATATCAAATTATACACTTTTACATTATCCCAGTAAACTCAATAAGAGATTAATTAACCCCCCCTCCAAAAAAAAAAAATATATATATATATAAGGACTGCGACGCTTGGTTGCCTTTATATATATATATAAGAAATGCTAGCATATGGTGAAAGTTGATCAACCATATTATTTTGAACTCTAAAGCTCTTTTAAAAAGTGTCTATAGTTACACTAGGCCTATAACGGATTATTGAAAAGGAGGACACGAGTCTATTATTTTCTTAAATTATGGAATCCACACTGTTGATATTCTCCAATGATTTGGGGGATAAACATTAGGTGTCAAACCGTTTTTCCTTTCAGACGCACTTGCTTGCATTAGCAGACGTCTTGAAAGCATCTGTTGATGTCAGGGAGGCAAGAGAAGAGCTGCATGGGAAAAGATGACGGGGTTGCCTCCAGATAAATGCCATCAAGGGTCTGTCTGTTTCCAATCATGTCAGCCATAACAGACATGTCATCTCCATTGACAGTTTAATGAAGCAGCGCCTGGATACAAATAAGTCAACCGTTGGTATAGGCGAGGACAATTCCTGCTGGCAGGAAATAGTCAATAAAAATCTGCGTAGAAAAATAAAATAAAAATATAATAGGCCTAATAAATATTGACTTGATTAACTTATATAACAAAAACACTAAATATATCTACCCCCTTTTATTGATAAAAAGAAAATGCCATCTTACAGTGACACAAAACTGTGTAATGAGGATAGGCCTATATTATTCGGTATGTATTGTAATATTAATATTAATAATATTCATTCGACTATTTATTCATGTAAATAATGTCATTGACATGTTATTTATAGCCTACTAGTGAACAATGTTATTTCATCAATCCATTATAGCAAGGGTTTTACAAAAGTCCTGACTTCAGTTCAGATTTTAAAGAGGAACATGAACATGAACGACATCAATATACTTTGGATACAGTGTGTGTGTGTGTGTGTGTGTGTGTGTGTGTGTGTGTGTGTGTGTGTGTGTGTGTGTGTGTGTGTGTGTGTGTGTGTGTGTGTGTAACAGATTGTCATATCAACGCAGTCAATTCAGCTCCAAAGCCCTTGTAGGGAGTAGTACCCTGCTTTGATTTCAGCGAATCCGCCTTCTAATATTTCGGGGATTTGACGTAATTTGTCCCAGTGCTAATCAGATTTGTAACGCGCAAGGCCGGCCGGCTCTTTATTTCGCTCTCATCCGCGGCCCTGTGAAGTTTCTCCGGTCGCGGTTGAAAGGCGCCCTTCCCTTGTGGCTCAATTAGCCGGATTATTGTGCTTCTTGAGAGACGACTCAACTATTCAACTAGCAAGAGCTCTCACGTCGCGTCTCCTCTTTTTGGAGGGAACGGGGGAGAATAAACTGAGAAATGTATACTACAGTTCTAACCCCAACACGACAGCAATAGAACAAAGGGGAATGTTACACACATCCAATTGCAAAAACAATGTGCTAATATACAAAACATATTAATTTGTAAATAGGTCTAGGCTACATCTTCATAAAAACTAGGCACAATCTTAATCAAATGGAGAGTGGCCTAAAGTCCTCCAACACAACACCCAAACAAGGTTATGAAGTTGTATGAAAAAGTTAAACTTTGAAATAGGCTTAAGTCCGTTTGTAAATGTAACATTTAAACGAAATCCAAATCCCTTTCATAAATGGGCATATAGTCTACAACCGAGGACTATATTCCTTTTAGATTAGGCTCTGCCCGTCACTTTATAGGCTTTATGAACATTTTAGATATTGTTGTACATTTGAGTTTTTCATATTTATCCTATTATTGTGTTTGCAGTGAAAGAGGAAGGAGACCGAGAGATCTCGAGCAGTAGGGACAGTCCGCATCATGTTCGGATGAAGAAACCCAGGAAGGCGCGAACAGCCTTCACTGACCACCAGCTGGCCCAGCTCGAACGCAGCTTCGAACGGCAGAAGTACCTGAGCGTGCAAGACAGGATGGAACTGGCCGCTTCCCTCAACCTCACAGACACACAAGTCAAAACCTGGTACCAGAACAGGAGGTAAGGACTGCGACGCTTGGTTGCCTTTAGTGTAATTACACAAATTATAACCATTTAAAATGACGATAAGTATTTTGATAGTACCTAATGGTAGAATGCAGTGAGCCTAGTAGACCAACAATGGTAGTGTGTGCGCGCCTGCACTTGTATCATTAGGATATTAGGGTTAAACGCTCTTCACCTCCAGACAGAATGGTTTTCTCATGTCAGTCAGACAAACTCATTGGTCACATATGAGCTCCAATCTCTTTCTCAAAACGTGCACACCTTGCATCAATTCCTTAAGAATAAAGGAGAAAATAGAACAGAAATACAAAATAAAAACATCATAAAATATTGGCAATTTGGCACTGCGTGAAACCTTTGAACAATGTGATTCAAATAGCTGACAAATAGCCTTCTACTAGATTAGACACTAGATTGTTTTAAGCAATTTTTGAGAGAAAACAATCTAAATGGTTTTCAAATGAACCTATGATGACATTCAGACAGCAAAACGATATTAATAAATAGGTTTAAAAACAACACTTTGGTGCATGAATAATATATCGTTGCATGTAGGCCTATGCCATATCAATAATTCAACCACACTACTATATTTACTCAATTATTATAATTATGAATCATTTACCTGATTGAGGAGTGCTTTCAATTGACAATCTGACAGATTAACCCTCGCTTGAATACAAGTGACGGAGGACTGATTTATCAGAATAACGGAAGTGCGTAACTGAGTACAACTACACATTAGATCTTTCTTGGAAACATAGAAGAATTAGACTCATTTCAGACCACATGATGAAACCAATACGATCCCAACCGAAAGTGAATGCATGCTATAATATTGCGTAGGCTACAGATGTTTCCAACTGATTCTGAACTGACCCTCAACTTTGTACTTAAAACACCACATGTTGGTAACGCTTATTATTACAAAGCAGGCCTAAATCCATTGAGAAAAAACTAATTTCGTTTAAATTGAACCATGCAGCCTATGTTATTTGTCCATGCATTTTCACTGGGTTTTTTCCAAACTGCATGTTTTACTCAGTTCAGATATGATTGAATTCTAAACTTCAGAGTCATATGATAAAAAGATTCCGACTGCACTTTTCAAACTTGTTTATATTTTTATGATGAGAGTTTCAATGACTAATATCCACTGTTTCTTGTCCGAATAGAACCAAGTGGAAGAGGCAGACGGCAGTTGGACTGGAACTGTTAGCGGAGGCTGGAAATTACTCAGCCCTTCAGAGAATGTTTCCGTCGCCCTATTTCTACCCTCAAAGCCTGATGTCCAACCTGGACCCCGGAGCGGCGCTCTACCTGTACAGAGGCCCCTCAGCGCCCCCTCCGGCTCTGCAACGACCTCTCGTTCCGCGGATTCTTCTGCATGGTCTGCAGGGGGGTAGTGAACCACCCCCTCTCCCCCCTCTCTCCGGTGTGCTTCCCCGGCCAACACAGCAGCGGTGAGCCGGTCGCTCCGGATATATGCCATACCTGGCAGACTAGGACTCTATGTGATAGAGAGAAAAAAAACGATTTAAAACGGTGACAAAAGAAGTCATGGTATTAAACAATGAACTTCATGACTGAATCTCGAACTATCTAAAGTGGACAGGTTTTTCCCATGCTGAAGTTCTTTATTTATTTATTTATTTTTCTCTATGCATTTAACTTATATATTTATATTTTTGTTTACCATACCTTCAGTGTGGGCTACATCAGAAAGGGCACGATAGTTTACTGAAATAATCGTTGCTGGCACCAAGGCTTATGACAATGGCACTTTTACTCAGAATCATAAAGATATTATTATTAACATCATTATTATTATTATGCTAAATTGTCAGGATACATTTATAAAAAAAATAAACATGCATAACAAACCAATGCATTGGTCTGGAAACTGAAATAGCATTCCAAGTTTAGTTGAATAGCTAATTGGATGATCCAAAGGCATTTCATAACGACTATAATTTCGTTATATTTCTCTTTACAAAGACGAGTTGCGTTTCATTCACTTTTTTCAAATGATGAAAATAATAATCACCAGACATAGGCTATAGACATGTAAATACGAATACTTCTTGATTTGAAAATATTTTGTATTCATCCATTTTTATTTCCTTCAGATGACAGTGATCCAGTACAAAAAAGCTATAGATTAGCCAGAGCTAAAGGCTCATTTTCTATAATTTCAGTGATAATCTGGATGGGAATAATGAAGGTCCATGAGAGAAACAACATACAATACCAAATTGTAACGAAATGTATTTAAAAATCTCTAATCATAATGTTTTTAGTTTTTTAGTTTTAGTTTTGCCCAATTATATTCAATTTGGAGTCAGAGTAAGAGTAAGAGTAAATCAATTTATCAAGTAGCAATGTACCCTTGCAAACCCTTCACTTTTGCTAAACAGATAACGACTGAAGACTGAGTCGGTTGCCAATTTGGGTCTTTCGCCTGTTGATTTGCTGGGTGTATTTAAGCAGACGTTGTGGATGACTTATGTTATTTCGTATCAAACCGTGGAAACCTTGTTACTCTCTTTGGTGAAAATGTATATTGCAGATATTAATTTGTGGAGTGGTTCTCGTATTTCTGGATCGTTTTTCGTTCCTCGCCCCCATTAGCTGAAATAACTTTTTGTCAAACTGTTCAAACAGCTTAAGTCGGAGCTATAGAGGGGGATTTGAAGTAAAAAATAATTACTTTTATATATGTGCAAATAAAGGTATTTCATGTAATAACGTGACTCAGCCATATCTTTCCAAATCCATGCTTGACAAATACAGGGACAGTATTTTTTTTTTGCAAATAAATACAAGTAGGCTGTTCATCATCATCATCATCAACAACAACCTGGGGGTGTATTCAATACTGCCTAATCTGTTGCAAACGTTTCCTCTGTTGCAAAAAAACCAACACGTTGACTCCAAACTGAAAATGTTTTTCAATGAAAAGGAGAGTTTCTATTGGACACATGAAGGTATAGGTCCGTCCACGTTTCGTTCCGTTTGCTTCCGTTTGTTTCTTAAACGGTAAACGGTTTCCGTTGCAAGATGCAATGAATAGGCCTACACCCGAGGAACGTTGGATTATTCAAGGTTTGTTAATGGGCGTCCTATTCTCTAAAGAAGAAATGACAAAATGGTCCTGCATGCAATCATTGCTCGTGTCAAATGCTCACTTTTCAACTTATCAATTAATGAATGAATGACATTGATCATTAGTCACACATAGAGTAACATTTCTGATGTATAGTTTAATGCCATACAAGGTCATTACAAACAAAAATAATGATTTGGCATATTTGATCATTAAACAACAAAACATGTTATGTTGCGACAAAGGAGAGCCAATGTGTAAACCTGTGATAAATCAGGCAAGTATGCCTGATACAATCTAATTAAGGTTCGTAGAATTCTATTAGAAGCACCATGTTTGAATAATTTTGAACATGTCTGTCAAACACTTCCCTCAAACCCCCTCATTATTTGGTTAGTATCGTGAATTTAATTTGTCAAACCTGAAAAAGTTAATAAAAATGTCACCGTCAGAGCATGGAACATTCACCGCCTTAACCTTTAAAAAATGCCTAGATATTTATCCAAAGATTTGGAGTGGTGAGAGTTCAATTTGGGAAATGTAGGCTGGCTGGTTAATTCTGCCTTGATATCTAAAACTTTGGCCTATCTAATAAGTTATGACTAGAAATGTGTTTTGGTATATATGTGTTATAAATAAATAGGATAGGCTAATTGTTCTGTCAAAAATATACATTGATGGAAGTGTGTATATAATAAAACACACACAGACAATGAAATATATGCACGCTCGCTCACACACGCGCGCACACACACACACACACACACACACACACACACACACACACACACACACACACACACACACACACACACACACACACACACACACACACACACACACACACACACACACACACACACACAAACAATTGCCATGCTTCAAAAGTGGACTCGGTTAAACCTAACATAGGTCGATACCAAATAAAAAATAATGAAATAGTCTGCTACAGATTTGATTGCATCGAGAGATGATCATTGGCAAAAGCAGTCCATTTATTCAGCTAGGGGATAGCCTACATGTTACAAATACGCTAGTACAGTAGACAGTAGGCAAACTGAATTAAGAATGCCATTTAATTCCTTTCCATAAACAATAAGCAGATGAAATATTAATGCGAGGCTAGTGCAATTGTTTAAGTGCCTTAAATGATCCCATTTGGAAATGGATTGTTTCCATGCCTCTTTCTTGGAGTGTTGGTGCTGTGCTCTTTGCCAAACAGCTCCAACAGCTGGTGACCGGGCGATGCTGACTGTGGGCCGGATCAGCGAGGGGACATCTGGTCAGCGGCACCGCAGAGCCCTGCTCCACCAGCCCCCCACCCGCCACCCCAACCTCACTCCTAATAGGAGTATGACTTTAAACTTTAAACCAACCAAAATATCAGACCATAAAGGACGGCTGGGTAGTTCAGTCTGACAGAGTTGGCGAATGGGATATTAACGATTAGACAAAAGACTTTAATAGCTTTAAATTGAAGGTCGATAATGGGTGTAATATTCAGCCCCCCGCTGCACCGCTCGCATGGCACATGTTATCCCTTCTCCCATTGACCATCAGCCATAGTCCATAGTCCGACTTTAACTAATTGACACATATATATTGCGTACATTTGCTTTAACTGAGAAATATTCTAGGTCTTGCTACATCGCACTGAATGTGGTTGGGACTTGGAAAAAAGGGAGAGGAAACCCACCTCAACAAATTCCCAACTTGCCAAAAAATTATAAGGTTCCGTGACCGATTCAAATAAAGATAACCCCCTCAACATTTATGAAAAGGGTTATTCTTGCGAAGTGCGCAGCTGATTTCAGGCAAAGCTCCCTGTCTTGATGGATGACGTGGAGATTTTTGCATGTGAAAGGATACGGGCAAATCCCTCGGCTCTTACCGCGGATTGTCCCCCGCTCAGGGTTAATGAAGTGCGGATAGAGTCTCGTTGAGCTCCCGACAAACAAAAACACAACACGGGGAGGCTTAGACCCAGATGATCAGTGACTCTGATTAAGCTCATTGAGTCAGAATAAAAACTAAAGAAAACAACCTTCAAATGAAATTAAGATTCAATCAAAGCGCAATTTGCGTTGTAGAGTGGGCGATAGTCTTTTCTCCTAGATTTGTTTATCAGTGCCTTTTCATTCCTTATTATAGATCGAGATTGGGCTACTACATCCTTCTAAATTAACGCAACGTTATTAAGGCAATGTTATTTAATCCGTTTTTGAATCCAGGGAAGCCTTGGAGGATGGAAAAATACCTAAATGCAAAAATGATACACAATTGCATATTTTGCTTTCCTTATGGACAGTTCTCATAAAAGGCTATTTCTTCCATTTAGCAAGTACATATCCAATTGAATTTCAAAGGAATAACTGTTTTGTGATGTATTTCATTAAAAGTGAATCCTTATAACTTCTTATTATAACTTAATGTCCACAACCTTTTAGAAAACAAGTGATGTTTCCCATACTTGTTAGAAAACGGAATTAATAAATGCAAAATTGATTGGACCAAATTCAGCTCAAATGTAGGCCATGAATGGCTGCACTGTTGCTATGAATGAGACATTCCCACTATACCCATAGACCTATAATAACTGAGATAAAGAAAGTAAGTAAGCAGTTGTCATTAATATTTGATTAAAAAGACAGACTAACAGTAAAATTGCATGATACTATCACATCGCCTACTATTGAATATTTACAACTGAGCTGTGAATGAATTGTAAAGGTGAATATATCCACTCAGTATGGCGGGTTAGGGGTAGAAACTAGGATAGGTGCATCCAGCTGGGTTATCACTCCATGGGGGTGGTTGGATGACCTCTGTGAACCAAGGAAAATCAGATCCTAACCCTTGCTCTCTCACCCAATCATATGCCCTCCATTCTGTCACACAGAAACAAAGTCAAGAACTCCACACTTTACGTTACCATCTCATTCGGTAGGGTGGGAAAGAGGACAAGAAAGAAACAAATGTGAATATGGATTCTGACACAGTGCTACAGAAACATTTAGGATAGAAGATTGAAATATCAGAAGAAACTATAGAGAGGGAAGGAGGGAAGGGGAAATCACTAAGTCAAATCTTTCCCATGGCAATGTCCTGTACAGCAAATCTTCTCATAGCCTGAAGGTATGAGGTGGGGAGAAGAGAGGAGGGAGAAAAGCTTTACAGTGTGGAGGGGAGATAACCACGCTAATCATTTCCCCAATAAAATGGGGAGAACTACAAACTTGGGTCAGGGGCGCAGGGATTGACATCCCAATCTCAGCAAATAATGAAAGCTTGAGCTTTCTGCTTCCCTCTCAGAGCTGGAGGCAGGGGCGGACTGGCCATCTGGCATTTCGGGAAAATGGCCCATTTTTAGCTAAGTGGGCCTGTCTAACATGTTGTTGTTGTTTTTGCGCAAACTGATCAATATCTGACTAATAATAGGGACCTCAAGGAAAGAAATGGCCCGCGTGTGGGATTTTAGGAAATAATTGAGCTGGTGTGGGGGCCTTGAGGAAAGAAATGGCCCGCGTGTGGGCTTTGAGGAAAGAATTGAGCTGGTGTGGGGGCCTTGAGGAAAGAAATGGGCCGATGTGTTAGAAATGTAGGGCTGATTTTTGGTCCCAGTCCACCACTGGCTGGAGGAGAATAGAAAAAAAGAGAGAAGGAAAGTGGAATCAAAGCAGGACTAACATGAAGAGGTAGTCCCTTATGTTCAAGGAAAGCCCCCCGTCCCCTGTCCCCCACCCCTACCCCCAGTCAGTGATTACTGCCATGTACCCCCAGCAGGGAGGCAGTGTAAGCCACACCGCCATCAGATGACACAGAGATTATCTAATCAATAAATTGTGGTGTTAGGGCCGGCATGAGCGCCTGTCTATTGCAGAAGTCCCTAAGCAGCCTCTCAAGTAAATGTCCACCCCTCACCTGACCCCCTCTCTACCTGACCAGGGAAGTGCCTCTGAGATAATACACCCCTGAGCAATAACAACATCTCACACAGGACTGACCATGACCACAACAGAGGCCTGCAGTAGAGTGAGGGACAGCAGCCTCAAATACCCTCAGTGTCCTCCAGTCTCCACATCACACTACAGCACCTCCTGCTGGATGGGGGCATTCTGCTGCCTCCCAATTTACTTAGGCACTACAGACCTGGTACCATTAGCAAAGCTAAGTACCTAACTACCTATAGTTACCATCTGGCCTGAGCAAAGAATACCTAAACCGGATGAAGGTGAAATTCCCAAAATATCTGCTCAATTCTGAAACTTTGTCTTTGTGTTCCTATCTTTGTCTTTGTCTTCAACAGTAAGAGTGGTAACATTGATGCACCATATTATGTCAGTTTCTACCCAAACATGACTACTTAAATATGATTCCCAGTGATGATAAATGCAGCTCCTAGACAATGGAGGAACTCCTCTTCCAAGGTAGCATGACTATTTATGTGATCCCTGTGGTCAGCATGCATATATGGAGGCGTCCACATGTTATAGTCTCATTTAAAGTGAACAAAAAATAAGGAATAGGCAGTGTCTCAGACACACCGGTGGACCCCTGGGTCAATGTACAGGACAACGGGGAGGCCTCTCACCTCATAAACATAAAGGGAGGAGAGAAGCATCAATAAGTCATGAGGTGTGGTATGCATGTATTTTTAACACCGTTCTGTGTGAAGTCTGGCAGCCGCTCATACACTGTCTGCTGGTACAGGGCAGAGACCAGCAGAGGACCATGTGTGCTTTCGTCTTACTGTTCTCTGGCTGTTCAATGTATGTGTGTGAGTGGGGGGAGGGGGAGGGAGGGGAGGCGTGTATGCGTACATGTGTGGAAATGAGAAAAAACCAAGGGAAGTGAGGATATCGGGGCTAAGAACAGAAGTTCAATAGAAGACAAACATGCAAATATTCCAGTACAGGGAACTACCAAGCTAAATATATGGCCAAGTGCTCTTTTGCTTTAGACAGCAGTTTGAGGTGCAGACATAGAGCCATGATGGGGAGAACATGATGAAGACATCTTTGTCTCAGGGGCCCCATTGGGCCATCAACAGGAAAACAGACCCAAAGGGGGTCTAGAGGGCTATTGTCTTAAACCACAGGATTCCCCTATACCTCTGACTGGGTCAAGGTGGCAAGTGCCACCAGGTTTAGTATAACTACAGTGAGCGCAGTGTGGATAGTGGGTAACAAGGTCTCAGTGAGAGTGTGTGTGTGTGTGTGTGTGCGCATGTGTGTGTGTGTGTTGGTTATAGGCTGGTCCAATACCCCATAATTGGACATGTGAGGCCAGTAGCAGCAGTGAGGCTGACTGCTGGGAGAGACATTCTACCTCCAATGATCAGTCCTTGACTTCCCATTCGCATCTGTGGACCCCTAGGGCTGACCAAGCAGCTGCCTGGCTGAGCTATAACTCCATGCCAAGGCAAGGACCCAAGGCTAACAAGCCAAAGATAGAGAGCTGGGTGGAGAGGAGGAAGTGTCACGACTTCTGCCGAAGTCGGCCCCTCTCCTTGTTCAGGCGACGTTCGGTGGTCGAAGTCACCGATCTTCTAGCCATCACCGCTCCACCGTTAATTTTCCATTTGTTTTGTCTTGTTTTCCTGCACACCTGGTTTACGTCTCCTCATAATTACTATGTGTATTTAGCCCTCTGTTCCCTCCATGTCTGTGTGGGGTATTGTGTATTTGTCGAGGTTGGCACGCTTCCGGCTGTTTAGCGCCAGGTATTATGTATTACCTGTGTTTTGTGGCAGCCTGTACTTTGTACTTTGTTTGTGGTACTTTGCGTTCTGGTCTTACTCTTTGCCTCAGTAAAGTGCTTCGTGTTCACTCATCTCTGCTCTCTTGCGCCTGACTTCCATGCACCAGCTACACCCACCGTTGACAGGAAGGTAGAAGTGAGGAGACAACACAGCAGAGAGAGGCATAAAACAAAACAGGAACGAAACCAAGAAGTCCAAATAGGCACAAAGATAAGCTATGACATTTGTACTTAATAAAAGTTTGTAGAGCTGGTGAATTTCACATCCTGATAGAGAGTAAATGGCACGGTCTCCTGCCTTGCTCCTAACTCTAATATTCATTTAATCAACAGAGAAACTGACAGGGATATTTACATAAAGTCAGAGAGAGGCAGAGGAATTTGGAGGCATGTTGTCGTGGAGATCAGAGGGCTGATTTCTATAATGGAGGCAGCTAGCAAAACCAGCAAACAGCAGCACTGGGCTTCCTCACCCTGCTCCACACAACTGAACAGAAGGAAACACACTTCACACTCCTCTCCGGGGGTTTGAAGTAAGTCTGGAGTGGCACGACGGATAAAGTCTGAGGAGTGTGATACAAGGTAGAGGAGAGAAGCATCTTCAAAAACATATCAATACAATTGGCGATGCCTGGCGTTGCAGTTTAACCTCTTTAGCGTGTTGCACGTCTGCTAACTGGAAGTGACGCCTCTTCGCCGACGCTTTCTGTGAGCCTTCACAGAGCCTCACAACACTGGAGGATGATGGATACTGAGAGTCCCAGTTTAATTCTGTATGATCCTTTTGACAGTCTCCAAACTGAACCGCTATAGTGTCACAGTGAAAACCTCAAAATACAGTGAATTCGGGAAAGTATTCAGACCCCCTTCACTTTTTTTCATTACAGCCTTAGTCAAATTGGATCAAATATTTTTTTCCTCTACACACAATACCCCATAATGACAAAGCGAAAACAGGTTTTGAGAAATTTTTCGCAAATGTATAATAAATAAAAAACAGAAATACCTTATTTACATAAGTATTCAGAACCTTTGCTATGAGACTCAAAATTGAGCTCAGGTGCATCTTGTTTCCGTTGATCATCTTTGAGATGTTTCTACAACTTAATTGGAGTCCACCTGTGGTAAATTCAATTGACTGGGCACGATTTGTAAAGGCACACACCTGTCTATATAAGGTCCATTAGTTGATAGCGCATGTCAGAGCAAAAACCAAGCCATAAGATTGAAATAATTGTTTGTAGAGCTCCAAGACAGGATTGTGTCGAGGCACAGATCTAGGGAAGGGCACCAAAAAATGGCTGCAGCATTGAAGGTCCCCAAGAACACAGTGGCCTCCATCACCTTCCAATAGGACAACGACCCTAAGCACACAGCAAAGACAATACAGGAGTTGCTTTGGGACACGTTTCTGAATGTCCTTGAGTGGCCCAGCCAGAGACTGGACTTGAACCCGATCGAACATCTCTGGACCTGAAAATAGCTGTGCAGTGACACTCCCCATCCAAATCTGACATAGCTTGAGAGGATCTGTAGAGAAGAATGGGAGAAACTCCCCAAATACAGGTGTGCCAAGCTTGTAGCGTCATACCTAAGAAGATTCAAAGCTGTAATCGCTGCCAAAGGTGCTTCAACAAAGTACTGAGTACAGGGTCTGAATACTTATGTAAATGTAATATTTCAATACATTTGCTAAAAGAAATTAGCTAAAATGTAAAAAAAAAGTGTTTTTGTATTGCTATTATGGGGATTGTTGAGGGAAAAAAACAATTTAGTCAATTTTAGAATAAAGCTGTAACGTAATTTTTTGGGTTGAAAAAGTCAAGGGGTCTGAATACTTTCCGAATGCACTGTGTGTGAACAAAAAAGGTGAATAAAAGATGGTACTCCTGAAATTTTGCTAAACCAGAATATAGTTTTGGCGGCCACTGATGGCCGAATAGCCTGTGATTTCATTGGGGGAGTTCCCCCTCATAGCAAATGGCTGGCTAAATAATCCAAGCAATGTTCGCACAGCGGATGGTTTAAGGCGGAGCTGCTGCTACTGCTGGCTGTCAAATAATATTCTTTTGAATGATATATTTTTGAAACAACACTTTTATAAGCATTTAAAACAAAGTCCATTGATTATATGTTATAAGTGAGGCGCCACCTCTAACGCCCCAATGGGTGGGCCGCCGCTGGATTTAAGGCAGCCATTTTCTTGCATGGGAATACACTTTCATTGACTTCTCGCATAACACTTTGTAATGAGTATGTTTTAAAACATCTACAGGATCAGTGGGTCCTCCACGGGACGGTTGAGCTTACGTAGGCTAATGTGATTAGCATGAGGTTGTAAGTAACAAGAACATTTCCCAGGACATATACATATCTGATATTGGCAGAAAGCTTAAATTCTTGTTAATCTAACTGCACTGTCCAATTTACAGTAGCTATTATATTGAAAGAATACCATGCTATTGTTTGAGGAGAGTGCACAATTATGAACTTAAAAAGTTGTTAATAAACTAATTAGGTACATTTGGGCAGTCTTGATACAACATTTTGAACATAAATATAATGGTTCATTGGATCAGTCTAAAACTTTTAACATACACTGCTGCTATCTAGTTACCAAAGTCTATGTTGAGCCTGGGCTGGAATAATATATTATGGAGTTTCTCATGCATTTCAAATATGAGGGTACAAAGAACATACAAAAAAACATGTTTTTTTCTATGTATTATCTTTTACCAGATCTAATGTGTTACATTCTTCTACATTCATTGGACAATTTCCACAAACTACAAAGTTTTTCCTTTCAAAGGGTATCAATAACGTGCACATCCTTGCTTCAGGTCCTGAGCTACAGGCAGTTAGATTTGTGTATGTCATTTTGGGCAAAAATGTAAACAAAGGGGCGGATCCTTAAGAGGTTTTAACGTGCAAGCGAGTCACACTGTTACATTATATATAATAACCATGTAACTACATGGCTTATTGTACTTAATATAGACCAACCTAATCATGTGCCCATCAGTCAAACAACACTGATATAACCTGAGGCCTGAGGAGAAGAAAAGAGGAATAAATGCATGAGAAAAACCTCCTTATTGTGCCAAGAAGAGGAGCAGAGAGAGAAGGGCAGAGGCCCAGGCTGCCAAGGATGTGGCAGAGGCATTAGGGACTGCAGCTGGCATGCGATCAGGCTGGCTCTCCGTACTAGCAGCCCTGCACCCCTTGATCCTGCACAGCGGCAGGTCTCCACAGACCTAGGGGTGCCAAGAGTAGATGCTCCAAACCAAGAACCCTCAGCCTCCATACGGACACATGCAAACACACAAACACTCACTAGCATGCAAAAAAAAATGTGTGTGCATAAATATATACAGACACCAGACACAATGCACACACGTATCCTTACACACACACATATCCTTACACACCCACACACACACACACACACACACACACACACACACACACACACACACACACACACACACACACACACACACACACACACACACACACACACACACACACACGCTGTCTCTCTGACTGACAGGCTATACTAATCAGGTGCACCAGAGACAATTGTGACAACAATGTCAACACATAACCCACATCCAAGTCATATACTAGAATGCTGGTAGACAAGGAACAGGATTTCATCTTCAGGGTGAGGACTATTGCTGTTTTTCTGTGAGCAACGAATGTTTCCCTCCATGCTATCCTGTAAATCATAGAGAGAGAGAGGGTGGTGTAGGGAGTCTAACATGCTCCTCGGGTTTAAAGGACACATACCATCAGTGCCTGTCCCATTGAGCAGATACACAGTAATTAGGCTGCGTAGAGGATTAGCTGATGGCTGAGTGAAAGAGACATGGGCTGGGGTAAAAGAACGCGCTGGAGGAGAAAAGAATGAACCGACAGATATTCAGTAGTTCAGGTAGCTAAAAAAGGAGCGGTGAAAAGAAAGGTTGAGTCATCACACAGAGAGGGGAAGTCAGGAGGCAGTGAGGGATGGTAAAATAAGATAGACCACTAGACAGGGGACATAGGCAGTGGCGGATGGTAAAATATGATAGACCACTAGACAGGGGACATAGGCAGTGCAGTAGGTATGCATACAACCATGTGGCGCAAATAGAAAACAAACGCACACAGCCTCAGAGACACTCATCAGACACAATAGACTCATTCTACCTCCCCGAAGACACCAAGGAGCTCCTGAGGTCATACGCTGGGCCGTATCGCTACTGTGAAGGCATCGGCTGGACCAGAGACAGACTGGACATTCACTGATGAACAAAGAGGAGGAAAGGAGTGTGGGTAGGGGGCAGAGGCTCTCCAATAACACTACAGCTGCCAGGTACATCCCGCCCAGGCCAGCCTATCTCTGTGGTTCTAAGGTTACCCTGCTGTACCCAGTGACATGCAGCACGCTGTTTAGTCAGCCTTGAAAGTCCGCTAAACAGTCAAATAGTCCCTGAAATACAGTACCTTTTTCTGCATTTCCAAGGACTACCAAGACTTGACTCTGGAGTTTGAATAATTGAAGATTTGACAATGTAATTAAACAAACCTTTCCCGTTGTCACCAAATCACATTAAGCCTCAAACTACCAACACAGTTTTTTTACACCAAAAATAAACTATTGGAAAAAGCAACTATCAAGCAAAATATCAACTTAATTCTTGTCATTAGACATGTAATCAATGTTATCTGAAATAAACATTTATCAAAACAGACTGCAATTTTAGGAAAGTTTCAGTTAATTTTCATATTCTGTAGAAACGAAAATACACTTGTTTCCCTTATATAAAAACGTATTTTCTCCAAAGTACAATCCACATTAGTAATAAAATGCAGATTTACCATCATTTCGTTGTAGTATCATTTAGTTCTTAGAATTGTGTTGTAAATATGTGGTAAACATGACTGTCATTTAAAGTGACATCTGAAATATAACACATTTTATTGACAAAATGTTATTCATTTATTGATCCTGAAAGACAAGATGGCTTAGTTTTCTTTATTTACCTACCCCACAGCCAGCAACAGCATCGCTGCTAGTGAAACAATAGGAGTGATAGGGCCTATGGCAGGATGCTTCAAAAAGCATGGCCAAATCCTCAATGTCGTATAGCACCAAAACACCATAACAAGTCGCACATACACCGAGTGTACAAAACATTAGGAACACTTGCTCTTTCCATGACATAGACTAACCAGGTGAATCCAGGTGAAAGCTACGATCCCTTATTGATGTCAGCTGTTAAACCCCCTTCAATCAGTGTTTATGAAGGGGAGGAGACAGGTTAAAGAAGGATTTTTAAGCCTTGAGATAATTAAGACATGGATTGTATATGTGTCCATTCAGAGGGTGAATGGGCAAGACAAAATATTTAAGTGCCTTTGAATGGGGTATGGTAGTCAGTGGCATGTATTCATGGATGCCAAGGGAACCCAGGCTTCCCCAAAAAATGTGCCAATAAAAAAAGAACAAAATAAATTGAATAATTTATCTTTTGTCTCTGTGTTTCAAAATGTTCCTTCACTTCGCAAGAGACTGAATGTATCTCTCTGGAGAAAGCATCCATGAAAGGAAATTAGGCTAGCAAACAAGCATTTTAGCCAGGTAGCCAGGTAGCTAGGACAACAAAAATGTAAGTGTGTACTATATGACAGCGTCATAGACCATTTCATCAACATGCAAGAGGAGGATGAGTAGGGTGTCATGTTTTTCACACACACACGCTCAACAGTTTCCCGTGCGTATCAAGAATGGTCCCCCACTCAAAGGACATCCAGCCAACTTGACACAAATATGAGAAGCATTGGCGTCAACAAGGGCCAGCATCCTTGTGGAACGCTTTCAA
The DNA here is from genome assembly GCF_045791955.1 of Oncorhynchus clarkii lewisi. NCBI lineage: Eukaryota > Metazoa > Chordata > Actinopteri > Salmoniformes > Salmonidae > Oncorhynchus > Oncorhynchus clarkii. Next base: position 32,858,986 of record NC_092151.1, on the reverse strand, counting down.
CATCTTGTAGTCCATTCCCCCAGCGAATTGAGGCTGTTCTGAAGGCAAAGGGGGGTGCAACACAATATTAGGAAGGTGTTCCTAATGTTTTGATCTCTCAGTGTATAGTATGTAATATTGGTAGGAGTTCTTGTATATAATACATTCCGTTGAATAACTATTTTTCAGAGAAAAACATACAGCACTCTGTGTACATTCAGAGGGTAGCTGCTGTCTGTATTACAGTTCTACCAAGTATTTATGCGTCTGAATAGTCTCGTATGTTGTCAAAAAGGTGAGTTTCAAGTCATTAGACCATCCATGTCTGAGGACGTCTGGAGATGTGGAAAACTGCCATTAGGGGCAAGAGTGAGCACTGTTACCTTCAAGTACATTTCGGTTTTGTTAGTGTGTCTAAGCATCTGCCTGTCACGTTCTGACCTTGATTTCCGTTGTTTTGTATGTAGTTGGTATGGTCAGGGCGTGAGTTGGGTGGGCAGTCTATGTTTGTTTTTCTATGTTTTGGGGCATTTCTATGTTTTCGGCCTAGTATGGTTCTCAATCAGAGGCAGGTGTCATTAGTTGTCTCTGATTGAGAATCATACTTAGGTAGCCTGGGTTTCACTGTGTGTTTGTGGGTGATTGTTCCTGTCACTGTGTTTGTTGTCACAGGATAGGCTGTATAGGTTTTTCACGTTCCGTTTGTTGTTTTGTAGATAAGTTATTTCATGTATCGTTCATTTTCCATTAAAGAACATGAGTAACCACCACGCTGCTTTTTGGTCCGCTTCTCCTTCTACAGACGAACGTCGTTACAGAATCACCCACCACAACAGGACCAAGCGGCGTGGTAACGGGCAACGGCAAAGGCAGCAGCAGGAACAGCAACAGCGAGGTCAGGATTTCGGGACATGGGAGCAGAATCTGGACTACACAACTTGGGAGGAGATAGACAGGTGGGCGGTCGACCCAGGGAGAGTGCCGGAGCCCGCCTGGGATTCGATGGAGCAGTGTGCGGAAGGTTACAGGAGAATGAGGTTGGCGAAGCAAGCGCGGACGGAAGCCCGAGAGTCAGCCCCAAAAATTTCTTGGGGGGGGGGGCTAACAGGGAGTATGGCTACGCCAGGTAGGAGACCTGCACAAACTCCCTGTGCTTACCGGGGGGCTAGAGAGACCGGGCAGGCACCGTGTTATGCAGTGGTGCGCACGGTGTCCCCAGTGCGGGTGCATAGCCCAGTGCGGTATATTCCAGCTCCGCGTATCGGCCGGGCTAGATTGAGCGTCGAGCCAAATGCCATGAAGCCGGCTCTACGCATCTGGCCGCCAGCTTGCGCAAGGTGTCCCCGGTTCGCCTGCATAGCCCAGTGCGGGCTATTCCACCTCGCCGCACTGGCAGGGCGACCGGGACCATTCAACCGGGTAAGGTTGGGCAGGCTCGGTGCTCAAGAGCTCCAGTGCGCCTGCACGGCCCGGTCTATCCGTCACCACCTCTACGCACCAACCCTCCGGTGGCAGCTCCCAGCACCAGGCTGTCTCTCCGGCCCATCCTTACAGGGGCTTCCTCCTCTCCAGCGCCGCCAGTGCCGCCCGTCTGCCCAGCGCCGCCAGTGCCGCCCGTCTGCCCAGTGCCGCCCGTCTGCCCAGCGCCGCCAGTGCCGCCCGTCTGCCCAGCGCCGCCAGTGCCGCCCGTCTGCCCAGCGCCACCAGTGCCGCCCGTCTGCCCAGCGCCGCCAGTGCCGCCCGTCTGCCAGGAGCCGCCAGTGCCGCCCGTCTGCCAGGAGCCGCCAGTGCCGCCCGTCTGCCAGGGGCCGCCAGTGCCGCCAGTCTGCCAGGGGCCGCCAGTGCCGCCAGTCTGCCAGGGGCCGCCAGTGCCGCCAGTCTGCCAGGGGCCGCCAGTGCCGCCAGTCAGCCAGGGGCCGCCAGTGCCGCCAGTCAACCAGGGGCCGCCAGTCAGCCAGGGGCCGCCAGTGCCGCCAGTCAGCCAGGGGCCGCCAGTGCCGCCAGTCAGCCAGGGGCCGCCAGTGCCGCCAGTCAGCCAGGGGCCGCCAGTGCCGCCAGTCAGCCAGGGGCCGCCAGTCAGCCAGGGGCCGCCAGTGCCGCCAGTCAGCCAGGGGCCGCCAGTGCCGCCAGTCAGCCAGGGGCCGCCAGTAAGCCAGAGGCCGCCAGTAAGCCAGGGGCCGCCAGTGCCGCCAGTAAGCCAGGGGCCGCCAGTGCCGCCAGTCAGCCAGGGGCCGCCAGTGCCGCCAGTCAGCCAGGGGCCGCCAGTGCCGCCAGTCAGCCAGGGGCCGCCAGTCAGCCAGGGGCCGCCAGTGCCACCAGTCAGCCAGGGGCCGCCAGTGCCGCCAGTCAGCCAGGGGCCGCCAGTGCCGCCAGTCAGCCAGGGGCCGCCCGAGCAGCTGCCGCCCCTCTGTCCAGAGCAGCTGCCGCCCCTCTGTCCCGAGCTGCTATCGCCCCTCTGTCCCGAGCTGCTGCCGCCCCTCTGTCCCGAGCTGCTGCCGCCCCTCTGTCCCGAGCAGTTGTCCCTCTGTCCCGAGCAGTTGTCCCTCTGTCCCGAGCAGTTGTCCCTCTGTCCCGAGCAGCTGCCCCTCTGTCCCGAGCAGCTGCCCCTCTGTCCCGAGCAGTTGTCCCTCTGTCCCGAGCAGCTGCTTCACCTCTGTCCCGAGCTGCCCCTCTGTCCCAAGCAGCCCCTCTGTCCAGTGGGGTCATTGAGAGGGGTGGTCATGGTGAGAAAGCCACGGAGGCGGACAATAAGGTGGACTAAGACAATGATGAGGTGGAGTCCGCGTCCCGTGCCAGAGCCGGCACCGCGGACAGACGCCCACCCAGAGCCTCCCCTATAGGTCAAGGTTTTGCGGCCGGAGTCCGCACCTTTGGGGGGGGGGGGGGGGGTACTGTCACGTTCTGACCTTGATTTTCGATGTTTTGTATGTAGTTGGTATGGTCAGGGCGTGAGTTGGGTGGGCAGTCTGTTTGTTTTTCTATGTTTTGGGGCATTTCTATGTTTTCGGCCTAGTATGGTTCTCAATCAGAGGCAGGTGTCATTAGTTGTCTCTGATTGAGAATCATACTTAGGTAGCCTGGGTTTCACTGTGTGTTTGTGGGTGATTGTTCCTGTCACTGTGTTTGTTGTCACAGGATAGGCTGTATAGGTTTTTCACGTTCCGTTTGTTGTTTTGTAGATAAGTTATTTCATGTATCGTTCATTTTCCATTAAAGAACATGAGTAACCACCACGCTGCTTTTTGGTCCGCTTCTCCTTCTACAGACGAACGTCGTTACACTGCCTCTGATTCCATAGGTTGCAAGTTAGAATCCAGCAATAGAACGTTTTTTACATTTATTTTAGTTAAACCTATCCCAAACATTAACCCTTATCTTAACCATTTCAAGTTAATGCCTAACCTTAAGTGTTTGTGTCACGATCGTCGTAGTGAGGAGACCAAAGCGCAGCGTGAATACATCTTTTTAATGAACGACGAAAAAACACGAAGTACACTAATCAAACAAACAAAATAACAAGACGAACGTGACCGCTATCAAAACTGAGTGCTAACATGCAACATCACATAGACAATAACCCACGAAATACCCGAAGATGGCTGCCTAAATATGGTTCCCAATCAGAGACAACGATAAACAGCTGCCTCTAACTGGGAACCAATCTAGGCAACCATAGACATACATAAACCCCTAGAAAACCCCTAGACAGTACAAAAACACATACATCACCCATGTCACACCCTGACCTAACCAAAATATATAAAGAAAACAAAGAATACTCAGGTCAGGGCGTGACAATTTGGAGTTAATGCTTGAATTTAACCATGACCTTAAAAATGTTGAGTTAATTCCTAAACTTAACCTTAAAAACTTGTGATGTTTGGAACAAGTTCAAAATGTGACATTTGAGAAACGTGGATGAACGTCTAATCCTGACATGAGACTCTGATAGCTGGTAGAAATGTACTGAGGAAGAAAAAGCCACAATACAACCAGTTGTGATAATTGCATAATTTGCTGTATAACCCGTTAGAAATACCATCATAGACTACGCCTCAATGACATATAAGGCCGATAAATCATGTCCAAGAAAATTTCGAACAGTTGGCCCCTACTTGGTTGTCGTTGTCCTTTGTGTCTTTGTGATGCACAGAAAAATAACCAGAAAGTTTAGATACTTTTCATATAATTTCTCGCTCCTGCAATTTTATTTTCTGTATTTACATTTTGTGGGCCCCATTCAGTCCACTCTCACTTTTTCTGACCATTTTCACTAGCTAGCAAGTTAGCAATATTTTTCCTCACAGTCAGGGCAGACAACAAAAATGTCATAAGCCAACACATGTGCTTTCGTTAACAGCTTTGTTATTGGATTATGAATCAACAGGCCTCACAATTTACCAGTCACATTTATTTATTATGCACATTTTTGTATATATACAGTACCGGTCAAAAGTTGGAACACACATACTCATTCAAGGGTTTTTCTTTATTTCTTACTATTTCTACATTGTAGAGTAATAGTGAAGACATCACAAGTAAAAAATAACATATGGAATCATGTAGTAACCAAAAAAGTGTAAAATTACGATTAAATGACTGAACAATATTCTCATTTTAAATAGAACTGTAACTAAGTAAACTTATACTCTGTTTTATTATATCTGATTAACAATATGAGTTCATAAGAAGGGATTGTGTGACACGGACAAGGAGTAATTAAAGTTAATGAACACCATTCCAACTAGGAAGAAAGGAATGGGTTGTGGATTAAGTAAACAGATAAGGTAGTTAACCTATGGTTGAACCGGCGAAACTGAGCTCTGGGGTGTTTTAGATAAGGCAGTGAGTGCATTCCTAGGTTTTCTGTTAATTAGAACTGTCAGCTATGTGGTGATCGATAATGGTGAGGTGTCAAAAGTTCATTCAGTTGTGTTGTGTGTCTTGTGTATGTGTTAGTGAGTTGGAATGAACTTTGAATTAACTTTTAAAGTTAGCTTTGTCTCGGTCGAGAGGAGGGGATTCATTTCAGAAGCAATGAAATTATGTCATGGTATTGTATATAAACTGTTGCTCGTGGTAACGTGGCATCGCGCTCCGAGAATAAATTCTGTTACCTATTATTGATAAGACTGGTCTCCGTCTATTTTATGCAAACAAGAATCTTACAAATTCTCATCAAATAGATTAAGGGAATTCAAATAATAAAAACATATTGGAATAACTGAATTACAGTAACAGTAAAACAAATCAAAACATATTTTATATTTGAGACTCTTCTAAGTAGCCAACCTTCGCCTTGATGACAGCTTTATACACTATTGGCATTCTCTTAACCAGCTTCATGAGGTAGTCACCGGGAATGCATTTCAATTAACAGGTGTGTCTTGTTAATATGTGGAATTTCTTTCCTTCTTAATGCGTTTGAGCCAATCCCTTGTTTGTGACAGAGGTAGGGGTAATATAGTCCTATTTGGTACAAGACCAAGTCCATATTGCGGCAAGAACAGCTCAAATAAGCAAAGATAAATTATTAGTTAATCATTACTTTAAGGCATGAAGGTCAGTCAATGCAGAACATTTCAAGATCTTAGAAAGTCTCTTCAAGTGCAGTCACAAAAACCATCAAATGCTATGATGAAACTGGCTCTCATGAGGACCGCCACAGGAAAGGAAGACCCAGAGTTACCTCTGCTGCAGAGGATAATTTCATTAGAGTTACCAGCCTCAGAAATTGCAGCCCAAATAAATGCTTCACAGAGTTCAAGTAACAGACACATCTCAACATCAACTGTTCAGAGGAGACTGCATGAATCAGGCCTTCATGGTCGAATTGCTGCAAACAAACCACTACTGAAGGACACCAATAATAAGAAGAGACTTGCTTGGGCCAAGAAACATGAGCAATGGACATTAGACCAGTGGAAATCTGTCCTTTGGTCTGAGGAATCCAAATTTGAGATTTTTGGTTCCAACCGTCGTGTCTTTGTGAGACGCAGAGTAGGTGAACGGATGATCTTCGCATGTGTGGTTCCCACAGTAAAGCATCGAGGAGGAGGTGTGATGGTGTAGGAGTGCTTTGCTGGTGACACTGTCAGTGATTTATTTACAATACAAGGCACACTTAACTAGCATCACTACCATAGCATTTTGCAGTGATACACCATCACACCTGGTTTGTACTTATTGGGATGAGCATTTGTTTTTCAATAGGACAATGACCCAGCACACCTCCAGGCTGTGTAAGGTCTATTTGACCAAGAAGGAGAGTGATGGAGTGCTGCATCAGATGACCTGGCCTCCACAATCACCGACCTCATCATAATTGAGATGTTTGGGAGGAGTTGGACCGCAGAGTGAAGGAAAAGCAGCCAACAAGTGCTCAGCATATGTCGGAACTCTTTCAAGACTTTTGGAAAAGCATTCTAGGTGAAGCTGGTTGAGAGAATGCCAAGAGTGTGCAAAGCTGTCATCAAGACAAAGGGTGGCTACGTTGAAGAATCTAAAACATAAATTAAATGTGGATTTGTTTAACACTTTTTGGGTTTCTACATGATTCCATTTGTGTTATTTCATAGTTTTGATGTCTTCACTATTATTCTATAATGTAGAAAAGCGTAAAAATAAAGAAAAATCCTGGAATGAGTAGGTGTGTCCAAACTTTGACTGGTAATGTATATATTTGATACAAATCAGTTACCCATCCAAGGCAGGACCCTCCAGTTACCCACGTGGGCCCTCTACCTCCTCTCCTCTCCCATCTGATGATTAGCAGAGAGACAGCAGGCTGTCTACACTCATTGACAGCGTGCTTCTGTGGTTGTACGCCCCTGAATTAATCTGGCCCTATGTAAAATATTGTCCCAATAAGTCATTGGAGTTCCCCTCTGCCATGATTCTACAAACAGGAGATGACATCACTTCCTCTCTACAACACTGGTTCAACAGTCCTGTAAAACCGGATGGATAGATACATGTATTAGAGATGGTGAGGCAGACCACGAAGATGAACTTTAGTACAGAGCAATCAACATAAAACTGACCTAACTCTTTCCAAGTTAGAAACCTGATGGTTTTCACCTTCACGCTACAATAACATCCAACTGACCTCTTCTAAAAGCCATTAACTTTAAGCCACAATGTTTACTGGCGACGCAGCACTCCACTTCAACAAGAGCTATAAAAATAGAGAGAAAATGGAAACGTATTGTTTTTATATGAGATATATTCCCCTGGTGGTCCAGTCAATACTGATTTGATATATCAGTGACTGCCTTGCTATTTGCACTGTTTTCCCCATGTTTTCTCTGCCTTTGATTGAGCTGAGCTATTTTCACGTGTGGTGAGAGGTGGTTCAGGACCAGGGAGGCTAACGTCTGTTTGATCAAAGTTTATGTGAAATTTCCCGGGGCCGCCGGGGGAGCTGGTGTTTATGAACTGTAATAAAAAGAGTCATTTTGACGGCATGACCCTGGTGCCGTGGCAGGGGGGATTTGGTTATATCTCTGTTTGCCAGGGAGGAGAGGAGCTCAGAGCAGATCTCTGAGAGAAAGAAGATAGAGAGAGGATGAAAGAGAGAGAGAGAGGGGGGACCGACAGAGAGAGAAAAAGGGAGAGAGAGAGAAAGAGCCATGGAGAAGACAAAGAGAGAGAGAGAGAGAGAGAGAGAGAGAGAGAGAGAGAGAGACAGGGAGAAGACATAGAGAGAGCGGGAGGGAGGACAGACAGAGAGAGAGAGAAAAAGAGAGAAAGAGGGAGAGCGAGAGAGAGAGAGAGAGAGAGAGAGAGGACAGACAGACAGACAGAGAGAGAGAGAAAGAGGGATAGAGAGAAAAAGAGCCAGGGAGAAGACAGAGAGAGAGAGAGAGAGAGAGAGAGAGAGAGAGAGAGAGAGAGAGAGAGAGAGAGCGAGAGAGAGAGAGAGAGAGGACAGACAGAGAGAGAGAGAGAGAAAGAGGGGGAGAGAGAAAAAGAGCCAGGGAGAAGACAGAGAGAGAGAGAGAGAGAGAGAGAGAGAGAGAGAGAGACAGGGAGAAGACATAGAGAGAGAGGGAGGGAGGACAGACAGAGAGAGAGAGAAAAAGAGAGAAAGAGGGAGAGAGAGAGAGAGAGAGAGAGAGAGAGAGAGAGGACAGACAGACAGAGAGAGAGAGAAAGAGGGAGAGAGAGAAAAAGAGCCAGGGAGAAGACAGAGAGAGAGAGAGAGAGAGAGAGAGAGAGAGAGAGAGAGAGAGAGAGAGAGAGAGAGAGAGAGAGAGAGAGAGGACAGACAGAGAGAAAGAGGGGGAGAGAGAAAAAGAGCCAGGGAGAAGACAGAGAGAGAGAGAGAGAGAGAGAGAGAGAGAGGGGGGGAGGACAGACAGAGAGAAAGAGGGAGAGAGAGAGAAAGGACAGACAGACAGAGAAGGAGGGAGAGAGAGAAAGAGCCAGGGAGAATAAATAGAGAGAGAGAGAGAGAAAGGGAGAGAGAGAGAAAGAGCCATGGATAATAAATAGAGAGAGAGAGAGAGAGAGAGAGAGAGAGAGAGAGAGAGAGAGAGAGAGAGAGAGAGAGAGAGAAAGAGCCATGGAGAAGACATAGAGAGAGAGGGAGGGAGGACAGACAGAGAGAGAAAAAGAGATTAAGAGGGAGAGAGCGAGAGAGCGAGAGAGAGAGAGAGAGAGAGAGAGAGAGAAAGGGGAAGGAGGGTATAACACCCCTGTGTTCTCTAAGCAGCCAGCCAACAGCTCTTTAATGAAACACTTAGATATATTCTGAGTCACCTTACAGCACCCGAATGAACTATTAAAACAATCCTATTACTTTGAATATATAATATACTTTATCAAGACAAAATTACTATACATAATTTCTTAGATAATACACAGTAAATGACAAAAATGAGGAAATGGAAACAAGAGGCTGGGACCAATGTAGCAAAGTATGTTATGAAAAGATTGCAATCAATACGTGATTTAAGTAGCCTAACCTTTCAGAAAATCAAATAATGTTGACCTTTTCCTTTGTCGATAAGCCATAATCCATTTTAGCTCTGGGTACTCTACTGTATGCTGAGGTTTAATGGTAGGAGAAATATAATGAAGCTGTGCAGTCCCTGGATTGAGAAAACATGAAGTAGTGAACCAGTAGCTGTACAAAATAATCATTCTAATGAGGGGTATGCATTAACATCACACTTACTATTCCTTTCATCGATTTAAATGAAAGTAAACATATATACTTGTTGTCTGTCTTCTACTTTTCCACAAAATTCTGCATCACATAATGCATGTAAGACTGTTTTAACATATACAGCTGTTGGGAGAGGGTATCAAAGGCATCACATAGACCAACGCAGACTACAACAGATGCTGTAATACATTTTAACAAATAGTTGGGAGACTGTAAAGTATAACCATGTGGACTGTAGATGTCTTTGTGCACAGCGCTGCATTGCGTTGCTGATTATAAACTGGGTGGTTGGAGCCCTGAATGCTGATTGGACAAAACATTTATTTATATTGCTCTAATTGCATTGGTAACCAGTTTCTAATATCAACAAGGCACCTCGGGGGTTTGTGGTATATTGACGATATAGGGCTGTATCCCGGGCACTCTGCATTGCGTCGTGCTTAAGAACAGTTCTTAGCCGTGGTATATTGGCCACATACCACACCCCCTCAGGCCTTATTGAGTAAATAAACTGCCCCCAGGTCACTGAAACTGCAGGAGGAATCACTGAGTGTCTGATCCATGAAGCTCTCCTGTGACAACACTGCTCTGATGTTCCTGATTCATACTGGAGGAGACATAATAACATCAATGGTACAGCTACATAACACACGTATGTACCATAACACACCCCGTCTGGGGGGCGATCAGTAGTAATAACCAATGAGAGGGAGCTGAAGGATAACCGTAAGGCTCAGAAACTCAGGTGTTTGTCTGAAGTGGTGAACAAAACAAGAGCTTACTTAAATGGCAGCAACAGCATTGTCAGCCAATATAATAAAGCCTTCAGATTGTGTCTGTGTAACACTAACATCCAACATCGAGATGGTTGCCTTAATTCGTCAACACAGCACAACACACAAGTTGCTTATGTGCTTCTACATCTGCATTGCTTGCTGTCTGAGGTTTTAGGCTGGGTTTCAGTACAGCACTTTGTGACATCTGCTGATATAAAATTAATTTGATTGATTATGTTTATGAGCACACGGCGATAGATAGCATGCCCTCATAAAACACACACACACACACACACACACACACACACACACACACACACACACACACACACACACACACACACACACACACACACACACACACACACACACACACACACACACACACACACACACACACACACACACACACACACACACACACACACACACACACACACACACACACACAAACACAGACAGATATGGCTGCTCTACACACACACACACACACACACACACACACACACGCAAGCACACACACACACACACGCACGCACGCACGCACACACACACACACACACACGCACGCACGCACGCACGCAAGCACACACACACACACACACACATACACACACACACACACACACACAGGGCAGCCTGTATTATTGAGGTAGTATCAAACAGGAATAATAAAGCAGGTTCTTAAGATTTTAATAAGAATAAAATGAAACAGTAACCACCAAGGGGCCAGCAGGGCTAATCCCCTCAATATTACTGAAAATAAAAAGGATTAAAAAAAACAGAAAGAGGAAGGGAGAGCTAGAGCGAGAGGAAGAAGAGGGAAGAGGTTGAGAGAGAAAGAGAAAGAGAAACCGAGAGAGAGAGAGACAGAGAGAGAGACAGAGAGAGAGAGAGAGAGAGACAGAGAGAGAGAGAGAGAGAGACAGAGAGAAAGAGAGCAGGGAATGTGGAGCAGGAGCTATTAAATGTATATTACAAAATACCATTACGTACAGATTGAATATAATCCTGTTGCTATGATGCAACTGGCTATCATAGCCTGAGAGATAAAACAGGTTCATGAGTTCACAATTAACAATTAGGTTTTCAAAAACAATTATCTCTCTTTTGCACACACACACACACAAACACTAACACATACAGTATGTTGACGTGACACGGGGGGCACTACATTTATTTCATGATAACTGTACTGTTCATGTCCAATGCATTGAACACCAGTGTTGGTTCCACAGCATATTTCCAATGTCAAAGCACGTGCACAGGCAGCAGATGGCATGAAACAGTTGGCAGGAGAGTGTGAGCGTGAATATCTGTTTACTAATAACCCTTTAATTACTTCAGATGGGCAATGGGATCAAACAGCCAGACTCACATAGGAATTACCCTTAAATGAGACCGGACTGGAAAAATACGCTAACCCCTTATGTTACCAATAAGGACCTTCACTTGGACAATAAGGACCTTCACTTGGACAATAAGGACCTTCACTTGGACAATAAGGACCTTCCCTTGGACAATAAGGACCTTCACTTGGACAATAAGGACCTTCACTTGGACAATAAGGACCTTCACTTGGACAATAAGGACCTTCACTTGGACAATAAGGACCTTCACTTGGACAATAAGGACCTTCACTTGGACAATAAGGACCTTCACTTGGACAATAAGGACCTTCACTTGGACAATAAGGACCTTCACTTGGACAACAAGGACCTTCACTTGGGGGAAATGTTTTGTGTGCTTTATTTATTTATTTATTTATGCTATTAAAAAAATCCATTCTCTCAGAGAGATAGATATGACACATTATCTGAGAGGAAAGAACTCCTTAGTCTGTGTGAATATATATATATATATATATATCTACACACGGACAGTGACTGCAGTACAGGCACCACCAGTAAACCACGTAGTCTACTGCCTACTATGGTAATGAGACTTTTATAATGGATGGTGCCGAGAAAAACCCTACTGTGAGTAAATGTCATGAAGAATTCCTTCATCTGCTAGGATAACGTTAACCTTCTCCATTTTGTTTCACTGAACCCACCTCTCGGGCAAATATGTTACAAAGATGTGCACTATCTGAGCTTTCTCTCCCAGACTGAGATTTCTAGGCTGCATCTGCTGGCTTCTCTGTTTCATTACGTGAATGGAGAGTGAATTCCATTCAGCGCCTGCCCTTTTCCTACGGTGCATTGTGAAAGCACACATTTTAATGATGAGACCTTTACTTTTGAATAACGGCACAGATCGAGGAAAATAAATTGCTGTTGAAAAGGAGATATTACTCTTGGCACTGTGGGATTGTGGAGGATTGGACAGCTGTGGGGCTGTGACCTGTACATTGAGCCCAAGCTGTATAAATTAAGATATAAATAACCTCATATAGAGTAGAATAAGTGGGTTTGTGCTTGAGTGTGAATGCATATACATGTATCCGTGCAAGTGTCTGTGTATTTATGTGCGAGTGTGCACACTTGTGTGTGTTTGTGCGACCATGTGTGTACGTGTGTGTTCGTGACAGAGTATGCGTGCATGTGAATGTGTGCACACGTGCGTGTGTGTGTGGAGACATAAATCCCTCTCAAGTGTAAGACAAACAGAGTGGTGGCTGTGTGAGGGCTGAGACAGCCATGTCTGGTTATTGTATTTCCTTCCCTTGATTCCCAGTAAAGACCCCCACAGCCCTCCACTGTCACTCAGGCCATTCTGTCATCAGTCAGTGGTCGGTCCCAGGTTGGAGGGATGAGGGAGATGCCTGGCTCAGGCCCCAAAAGGAAATTAAAAGGGGATTATGACTGGCTGACACTTTGTGTCCAATAACTCATATATTTTGGTGTGTAGTGCAGGGTGGGGCACTGCTGTGTCTTGTCACAACCATGGGGAGAGGGTGGGGTTTGGGGGAGGAACCTCTAGCTATTAATAGCCGAATATATTGTTATGCATGTTTGTGTTTACGTGTTGTTACTCTTACCTGGTCTCCGTTTCCTTGACCTTAAAGAGGGTGAATACCTGGTCTGGTCCGCTGTTGAAAAATAGATTGAATCATAAATAATTCACTAAGTTCACTTAATTGCATGTTTAAGGTGGCAGTAAACATGAGTACAGCTCATTAGCATTTGATTGCGTAATGCTTTGGACGTACAGTAGTAACCGATGTAGCATCATAGCCAGTGCTATTACATTGTTGCACCTTGAAGGTGTTACTACACAGTATCAACTTATCACTGCAAGGAGAATGGAGGAGCCAGATGCTGGTATTAGAAATGCTTATTGGCAGTGTCTGTGTAATTAATAGACATTAGCAGTCAACCAGGGTCTCCTGCCCAGGATGTCAGGGGGAACCAGGAAGCTGTCTCTATCCTCAGAGGCCCACTGAGGCGCAGTGAGGGGTGACAGGATCCTGGAGTGTCAGACAAGAGCCAGAGAGAGAGATGTTTAGTGCTGTACTGTATGTACGTCTCACAACACCATGAAACACATTCATGAAAAAAGACCGTAAAATACTGTAGACAAATAGGCCTATTCATGTGCACACATAATGCTTATGAGTGCTTGCACATGCAGTTGCAAGCACACAGGGCATAATTGGCATGCATGCATGTTACACATAGGTGAAAGCACGCAAAAAGCCTTTGGTAAGCAAATATCGTGAAATCTATCTCCAATGCATTAAGAGTGAATTGGTCAGGTGCTACCTTTGGCATTCATTGTGTCCATCCTGTCCTTCTCTCTGATCAGGTGTGATGTGAGGTGTGGTGTGGTGGGGTGGCGATATGACAGAGTTATCAATTATACAGAGCACAGTGGCACTCTGGCTTCCCCCAGATCTGGTGTTAAATTAAGTTGTCAGCGCTGTCTCTCCGATTTCCCCAATCACACAGGCAGACGGAGATGCTGCCTGACGGCCGCTCGCCACCGCTCCTTGCCGGCTGCCGCCTTGCATCTTGCCTGCAATTCATCAGCTCCGAACACACTGGCCCAGGCTCAGTCCACGCCAGCACACACTAGGCACACGCCGCGCAGTGCTGGAACCAACTAACCAGTGGATGGCAGGAGAAAGAGCCAGATCACCTTCCAAAAAACACCAACACTGACAGAGGATGGGGTTCAGTGGAGTTTTGCCCTGGTGTCTGTGACTACATGTTAAGAGTGTGAGAGAGATGGAAGGAGAAAAAGTAGAGAGAGAGAAAGAAAGAGAGCGAGAAAGCGAGAGAGAGAGAGAGAGAGACAAAGTGGAAGAGAGAGTGAGAGAGAGAGAGAGAGAGACAGAGAGAGAGAGAGACAGAGAGAGAGAGAGAGAGAGCGAGAGAGAGAGAGAGAGAGAGAGTAAGCAGAGTGAAACAGGGACAGCGAAGGGCAATGTCTTGGGAGCATGCAGACAGCAGGGCAGGCAGGGCAGGCTGTTGGCCCCCTCGTCCTGTGGGGACTGGGCCTCAGGTGAGGGCAGATAATGTTGGCCACTGGGCAGGGAGGGATGCTTGGCATGCGGGCACCATCAGCCACCAGGTCCATCGTAGTCCCAGCACGCCATGCCCCTGAGCTGAAGGGCATGGGAACGAACGGTCACAGAGGAGGCAGCAAGAAGAGAGAGGGAAGGGGCCAGAGCAGAACATACCAGACGGCCGGGCAACAGAAATAATGGATAACTGTAAAACAACGGGATGCTAAGCTCTCTGTGCTAAAGTATTTATTTGTGATGAATAGTAATGATGGCACACTTACAAAGCACTTGGTTAAAATGGAATGGCTCGAGAGGCGGGTATCGTTCTCAAAGGCCTTAACAGGGCCCATACTCCTCTGCGGCCACAGGGAGATGCCAAACACTGCCCACCCCAGTCCCTCTCCACTCCTCCAATCCACAATCAAAACATTTTCCATCCCTTTACACTGTCCCTGCCCTGGTGTTCAATAATACATTTAACACAATTCTGAGATATTAACCTACTTATTGAAAAAGAGTGTGGTTTATGTCAATTTGGTTAGCGTTCAATGCAGCCCAGCTGTCACTGTCTAGCTAACCTAAATAATCCACTAGTGTTCCTTCGTTCTAAGGACTTTGGTTGGATGCCATTGTAAAGGGAATAAACTACTGGGCAATTCCACTGAAACAGAACGACGCTGAGACTCCCATTTTCCCTTTAAAAGCATGCCAAACAAAAACCATTGATTGTAAAGTTAACACATCAGATTCTAAGCCCTGTCCAAGCCGGGGGTGGGTTCTACTAAGCTATACAGCAATTGTTTTAAGAAGGTCATACCAAGGATCATTTAGCTATTTGATTTCGAATTTTAAGACCTCTTGAAATATAAAAAAAAAAAAAGTACAAAAATGATTTGATCAATTTTTTGGGGGGGCCTTACTGCTATTAGCCCAGACAAATACATTGAATAACAGATTCACTACATGGAACAACAGGGAGTGTGGTCTGAAGTGGCTCTCCAATATCTGAGAGGTACAGTATAAGTAAGATCAGTAAACCTTTAAATGTATACTTTTTTTTACACGTATTTAACCACATATTTTGGGAATTGAACAATCACCATACAGTGCTTTCAGAAAGTATTCAGACCTCTTGACATTTTCAACATTTTGTTACGTTACAGCCTTCCTCTAAAATGGAATAAATCAACACACAATACCCTATAATGACAAAGCAACAACTTTATATTTTTTATTTTAGCAAATGTATGAAATTTAAAAAGGAAATATCATATTCAGACCCTTTACTCAGTACTTTGTTGAAGCACCTTTGGCAGCGATTAAAGCCTTGAGTCTTCTTGGGTATAATGATTCAAGCTTGGCACACCTGTATTTGGGGAGTTTCTCCCATTATTCTCTGCAGATCCTCTCAAGCTCTGTCAGATTTGGATGGGGAGCATTGCGGCACAACTATTTTCAAGTCTCTTCAGAGTTGTTCGATCGGGTTCAAGTCCAGGCTCTGGCTGGGCCACTCAAGGACATTCAGAGACTTGTCCCCCGAAGCCACTCTTGCATTGTCTTGGCTGTGTGCTTAGGGTCGTTGTCCTGTTGGAAGGTGAACCTTCACCCCAGTCTGAGGTCCTGAGCACTCTGGAGCAGGTTTTCATCAAGGATCTCTCTGTACTTTGCTCTGTTTATCTTTCCCTCGATCTCAGTCTCTGCCACTGAAAAACCTCCCCACAGGATGATGCTGCCACCACCATGCTTCACCGTAGGGATGGTGCCAGATTTCCTCCAGATGTGACGCTTGGCATTCAGGCCAAAGAGTTCCATCAGACTGACAGTCAATTAGGTGCCTTTTGGCAATCTCCAAGTGGGCTGTCTTGTGCCTTTTACTGAGGAGTGGCTTCCGTCTGGCCACTCTACCATAAATGCCTGATTGGTGGAGTGTTGCAGAGAGGGCTGTCCTTCTGGAAGGTTCTCCCATTTCCACAGAGGAACTCTGGAGCTCTGTCAGAGTGACCATCGGGTTCTTGATCACCTACCTGATCAAGGCCCTTCTCCCCTGATTGCTCAGTTTGGCCAGGCGTCCAGCTCTAGGAAGAGTCTTGGTGGTTCCAAACTTCTTCCATTTAAGAATGATGAAGGCCATTGTGTTCTTGGGGACCTTCAATGCTGATAAAATGTTTTGGTACCCTTCCCCAGATCTATTCCTCGATACAATCATGTCTCATTGCTCTATGGACAATTCCTTCAACCTCATGGCTTGGTTTTTGCTCTGACATGCACTGTCAACTGTGGGACCTTATATAGGCAGGTGTGTTCCTTTCCAAGTCAAGTCCAATCAATTGGTTTTACCACAGGTGGACTCCAATAAAGTTGCAGAAAAATCTCAAGGATGCACCTGAGCACAATTTCGAGTCTCTTAGGAAAGGGTCTGAATACTTATGTAAGTAAGTATTTCTGTTTTTTATTTTTAATACATTTGCAAAAATTTCTAAAAAGCTTTGTGATCATGGGGTATTGTGTGTAGATTGATGAGAAAAAAATAATGTAAACAATTTTATAATAAGGCTGTAATGTAACAAAATGTGATCATCATCAATTTGTAGCCAAACGGTTTGGACGTTATTGACAGAAGTTGGCAGATTTGCTGTACCCACTTCAGTCGGGTCTCCTGACACTTGTGGAGGTCATAGACCAAAACGGAGAACATCATCATGTTCGTGAGAGTCTCATCTTTCCATAGAGTTTCTAGGCCCAATAGTTTAGTATGTCAAACCATTCAGACAATACAGATAATTTTGTGAGAAGACTTCGCGATGTCTCGTGGTCTGACAAACACTGCTCTAGCTCTGTCACCTTTTAACGCAGATCCAGAAGTGTGACATAGGCAGATGCTGTGAATTGAGATATCTCAAAAAATGTCTATCATTCAATGCAAAACCCCCCAGATATCTCTAGTTTAAACTGACATATTTTTGCGTGGATTGTTGTGTTATGCTAATTAGATTTCCTCAAGGGGGCGGACAACAACTTTAGAGGTTTTTAAACAAACCATAAAACTCTATGTACAAGGACTACTTTAAAAAGATCAGTGCGATGTTAAATTTGGTAACAGAATGACCGTACAATTTCCCTCCGTTTTTTTGTGACCACGTTTTCCAAAAACTCCAGTTAAGATTCAAAGATGTCTGGAGAAAGAACGAGGTGCTAGATAGAATATGACACCTTGAGTGAAAAAAAATCGATGTTGGTTATTGAACT
Source organism: Oncorhynchus clarkii lewisi (assembly GCF_045791955.1). Taxonomy (NCBI): domain Eukaryota; kingdom Metazoa; phylum Chordata; class Actinopteri; order Salmoniformes; family Salmonidae; genus Oncorhynchus; species Oncorhynchus clarkii. Next base: position 32,841,360 of record NC_092151.1, on the reverse strand, counting down.
CCAGTTAGTGAAGTGGATTAGCACCCAGTAACAGAATGAGGGTAACATAATGACACCATGGGTCCCTGATCTGTACTATACAGAAATGCATAATCATGAATGTGATTCTCTTCATGGTGATGTATCCTCAATAGGTAAACCAATGTAGAAAATGTAATATCCTACTGGTTTGGGTATTATTCTTCACACTGGCTATTATTTTAATGAGCGCCGCCCCCAAACAACACAAATTTGGTTAATGTTGATAGACTTCTGTGTTTCACAAGTACAACACAGTTGAGCACAGTAGTGTACAGTACAGCAAAGCACAGAATATAAGAGTCAAGTGCAGTAGAGTTCAGTACAGCACAGTACAGTGCAGTATAGTTCAGTACAGCACAGTACAGTGGAGTATAGTTCAGTACAGCACAGTACAGTGGAGTATAGTTCAGTACAGCACAGTACAGTGGAGTATAGTTCAGTACAGCACAGTACAGTGGAGTATAGTTCAGTACAGCACAGTACAGTGGAGTATAGTTCAGTACAGCACAGTACAGTGGAGTATAGTTCAGTACAGCACAGTACAGTGGAGTATAGTTCAGTACAGCACAGTACAGTGGAGTATAGTTCAGTACAGCACAGTACAGTGGAGTATAGTTCAGTACAGCACAGTACAGTGGAGTATAGTTCAGTACAGCACAGTACAGTGGAGTATAGTTCAGTACAGTATAATAATAATAATACAAATATTTAATTTGGTGGTTGCTTATATTTGTCCTATTTCACCCTCGGAGAGTGAGGTCACGGCTAGGGTGTTATTCAATGGCGACCCTGGATTAATTAGGGTTAAGTGCCTTGCTCACATTGTTGGCTCAGGGATTTGAAACAGCCACCTTTCGGTTAAACAGTGACCTTTCGGTTACTTTTCTGAACTCTACTATAGTAGAGTTCAGAAAAGTACAGTTAAGTTAATTATACTGTACTCTACTGTCATATACTCTATCTTAGTCAACTGCACTGTACTGTGCTCTACTATACTGTGCTGTCCAAACTTGTGAAACGTTTTTATTTTATTTAACCTGGCAAGTCAGTTAAGAACAAATTCTTATTTACAGTGACGGCCTACCACGGCCAAACCCGGACAACACTGGGCCAATTGTGCGCCGCCCGATGGGACTCCCAATCCCATGAATGTTACGTAGCCTTGATTCGAACCAGGGACTGCAGTGATGCCTCTTGCACTGAGATGCAGTGTCTCAGACCACTGCGCCACTCGGGAGCCCTAAACAGACATCTATGATTGGTTCAGACTTTTCAACGTCCATGGATGTCTGGTGTTGTTCGGTGCTCAGTGGGGGCTGGTTACAGTCAATAAAAATAGAGGGGGATCATGGGTAGGTGTCAGTAAGACAGTAGCAGATGACCTAATTGTGACTATTATGATCTCCCATTGTAGCCAATTCAGTTGCAGTCATTCTCTTACTGATTTTTTGGTAATTCTGTTGCCGACTTTTAAATCACTTAATAAATCATGACCAAAATTGTTATCAGTAAAAACACTATAACTAATTGTTAAGTCTACTTTTACTTGTTAATTCTGTGAACTTTCATTATCCTCCCTCCTCATGAGGGAGAGAAATGACAAAATATCTTAAAAGATATGTGGGTTTTTGGTAACTGAATGACAAGACACTAAACTTACAGAAGGCAAATATTTCATGCAAAACTAAACATGTGTCGATATTAGTTGGCCGGGGTATTTACTTCAACATTTTTGTGTTCTGATGTATTTCTAATACATTTTAAGACTTTTTCTGCGAGATGGTTTATAAGTCCCCTTTTCCATCTGTTTGACCAGAAATCAAAGCCTTTGCTTATTCCACATTTTTGGGATGGAAAATTGTCGAAAAATGTATTTATGCCTTAATGTCTCAAAAATATAGACGCTTTTCTTCCACTTGACACCCAATTTGACGTGCTCCTATGAGCTTCATATGTTTGTGTTCATGGGGCTTTTTACATGGAAATGCCTTACTCCTTTTACACTTTAAAAGGCCTTGCTGATTCATCAAATCAGGCTTGTTATTTTCTCTCAAATCAAGCTATTATTGAATCCTAGTGATAATGAGTACATGTTGACCTTGCTTACAAACAATTTTTCCCTTCATGCATTTTCCAGGCTAATACAAGACAACAGTGATTCATCTTACACCAACGGCAGCAAAAGACTGTCGGAGTATTTCTCCTGCTAATAAGCTGAATCCATCCCGACCCCAGTGTATCACTGGCACAGGCTTCAGCGTCCATGGATCAAACAGCCATAACCTCCTGTTCCATGGATAAGCTGCAATCGGATCTGTGGGGGAGCTTTAAACAGGGAAGAGAGAAATAGAAGACGAAAAACAGTCGAGGGGAAGTGAGCAGGGAGAGGAGTCAGGGGGCAGGAGGGTGAGGGGTGTGTGTGTGTGGGGATGGGGGGGGGTAAGCTGCAGCGATGCCTCTGGGTGGAGATGGCACCCCTCTCACCTGTGACGTGCCTGAACGGGCCACGGGAGGAGGGCAAGCTGAGCTCCTGCGCTTAATTGGGCACTCAAATGCTATCGGGTCCCTTCCCAACAGTTCTCGAGGTGACACATGGCAGAGGGAGAGAGGGAGAGAGGGAGAAAGAGAGAGATAGAGAGAGAGTGAGAGAGAGAGAGGCCCCAAGGTGGGAATAGAGCAGCATGTGAGGAGATAGGAAATGGAACAGAGGGTTTAGCACCTCCTATGGCCAGATTTTTTTTCTCTCTCTGGGTTTTTGGGTGGATGAGGGATGGAGAGAGTGATGGTACATTTGGTTTTTAGCTGTGCCAAAGATGACATGGCAAAATTAACCCCTCAGTGGCGGGATGGATGGAGTCCGGGGTTGAGGCATTATATGATTATCATAATATATGATAATCTCTAATATAGCAGCTGATTAGGCGAGCCCATCATGTTGGGGTCACCGAAAAAAATAGTTTACCATGGTATTGCCACGGTCGGTGGACTTGTCTAAGACCTGATAAGTATTTTCACACTTGACAAAGCAGCATGCATCATATGCTCTTATTGAGTCACTATTGATTTACGACATTTACATACCTGGAATTGATGAATTTGTGACATTGTGCAATACATTCGAAAAACAGCCTTTTGAGTTTATATGCTTCCTTTATGTAAATATAACATTGTATTTTACATTATCTTTACTGTAAAGATAACAGAAGCTTTGCATGAGACAATGAGTAAACAGCTCTAAATGTTGTTCTATTTTCCAGTCCATCAAAGCTTGCGGCAGCTAATCCCTTTCTTATATAAATAGCTCTTTGGTGGAGAGTGTAGCTGCCGCATGGAGCTCTAACCCTTCTGTCCCTGAAGCTACAGCCAGGATAAGCTGTGTGTTGGATTGGCACATCGGGCTGCCTGAGGCCTGCTGCTGTGCTGGCCGCCAGTACAGATGGAGGGCAGGGCTGGGCAATGCCAGCTTGTCAGTCGGATTAAAACGACTCATTTATTCACTGAAGTATCGCGCAAAGCGACTAGGCCAAAGCTGGGGGAGACGGAGGGGGAGAGGAGGGTCGAATAACGGCAGAGGAGGAGGGGGCAGTTTGAAAGTGAGAGTGGGTCTTCAACTAACTGCCCCTTACCCGTTCCTCCCGTTTCCCTCCCTCTCTCTCTGTTGTTTTTTGACGGTTACTTATCTTTCTGGGGCTGCCAGAAGCCATTACTGCAGTGTACGGAAGGTGGCCGGCAGGGTGGCATCCCCCCGTGCCCGGGTGACAGATTGTCGCGCGGCATTTGTGGCGGAGGAGGTGAGGCTGGAAAGCGATTGGCTCTGATGGTCAGGAAGTGGGCACTGAGGGATGGCGAAGGGAGGAGGGGGGAGAGGAGGAGGATGACAGAGAGGCAGGGAGAGGATGACAAGACCTGGCTGTGTGACCTTTCGTATTAGGTGAGTTACTTAAAGGGGCAGAGGCCCTGCTTTTAAGAGCATGCTTGGCAGTGGTGGGAACTGTGGTGCAGACGGCTTGTACACGGATGCCAGGGCACGGAGAGGGCAGGGGATGACTTCTCTGGTTTTGCCCGTATGGGCCTGCTGTCACTATGAACTACAGCCTGACAGGATGGCCCTGAGAGGAGAAGTAAAGGACGACAGTCGCTGTTTATGGACTGATCTGTGTATACAGGTCTTACTCAGATCCACAAACCCAGAGAGTTGGTAGAGGTCCAAACTGTAGACCAAGTCAGATTCACCTCTGCAAGGTTATGTGAAACTTTTTGATGTCAGAAGGTCCACTACTACTGGTACTAATGCAATGGAAGACCAGACAGAGTTCTACTGAAGATCCCTACTAAGAGGCTACTTAAAACATCCATGGATCTTCATCATTTCAATGAGGACAGATATGCATGCATCTGTTGGTCACAGATAACTTTAAAAAAGTAGGGGTGTGGATCAGAAAACCAGTCAGTATCATTTGCCTCATGCAGCACAACACATCTCCTTTGCATAGAGTTGATCAGGCTGTTGATTTTGGCCTGTGGAATGTTGTTTCCACTCCTCTTCAATGGCTTTGCGAAGCTTCTGGATATTGTCGGGAACTGGAACACACTGTTGTACACGTCGATCCAGAGCATCCCAAACATGCTCAATGGGTGACATGTCTGGTATGCAGACCATGAAAGAACTTGGACATTTTCAGCTTACAGGAATTGTGTACAGATCCTTGTGACATGGGGCCGTGCATATCATTCTGACATATAAGGTGATGGTGGTGGATGAATGGCACGACAATGGGCCTTATGATCTTGTCACGGTATCTCTGTGCATTCAAATTGCCATCGATTATGCCTGCCCATACCATAGCCCCACCGCCACCATTGGGTACTCTGTTCACAACGCTGACAGCAAACCACTCGCACCGCTACAGTCATTTCAAGACCATGGTGAGGACGACGAGCACGCTCATGAGCTTCCCTAACATTTTGTGCAGAAATTCTTTGGTTGTGCAAATTCACAGTTTCATCAGCTGTCCGGGTGGTTGGTCTCAGATGATCCCACACGTGAAGAAGTCGGATGTGGATGTTCTAGGCTGGCGTCGTTATACGTTGTCTGAAGTTGTGAGGCCGGTTGGACATACTGCCAAATCCTCTAAAACAACGTTGGTAGAGAAATTAACATTTGAATACATTAAGATATAAAGGGGGAACATGGATACATTGAATATAATTCACTGAATCAAAACCTATTTTCAAACCCTTTCCCATGCTTGGAATCTTCACAGATCTGGCACAAATCTTTATTTCATTTTATTATCTTTCTATCCTTGCATTTACGATACTGTTGTTTGTTGTTATATAATACTGTATACTAAGCATTTCAAAATTGAATTACACATTGACCTGTGAAATTCCTGGATATTGCTGTCAGACTCTTTTTTTTGTATGGAGATCTCGGATATGCACTGTAACCTCGTAACATTTAGTATCTCCCTATGTTACAGTGTGAAAACAGCTTTGATGGGCACACATATCCCCCCCAAAATGATGTATGTGATTGCAAGTGATTGCAATGCCTCAAACAAAAAGAGTAACTTTAATATGATTAATTAAAAACATTTAAATCGATACTGTCATTAACTGGGTTCAATAATTATGTATAATAGTTGTTTGATGCCAGTGGGAGCTGCTGAGGGGAGGACAGCTCATAATAATGTCTGGAATGGAGCATATGGAATAGCATCAAACATATAGAAACCATGCATTTGATGTATTTTATACCATTCCAGCTATTCCGCTCCAGCCATTACCATGAGCCCGTCCTCCCCAATTAAGGTGCCACCAATCTCCTTTGTTTGATGCACATTTGATGTCTAGCTGTTTAGTTACATGGGTTTAGTTACATTATCGCACAACATTAGCTGATTCTGGAAAGGATTTTATCAACGACAGTCAAGTGATAAAAAAGCTTGTGTGATACTGCACACGATTTAAAAACAGCCAACGTGCAGGAATATATGTTGATCTGGAGGATTGACAGAACCTTTTGGTGATTATGTTGTTACCACGGCCCATAGAGTTAACTTACTTCATGGACAACATTAAATAAAGATTCCCGAGATAACGTTACGGTTTGTGTACATTTTGATTGTTTATTTTCCAAGTTGAAATGGAGTAATTGGAACGTGAAAACAGTGTTCAATTTTTTTAAACGGCTTGTTTTTTCATGTAAATCCAAAAAACAACTTGATATTTAGATGTTCAAATGTCGGTGCACAGCCAACACTTTCTCTCCTTCCAAAGTAGGAGGTCACCTTTCTAACACCATTCTACGAATCTATTATCTATCAATGAATTGATTAATTGGTGCCCATACTGTGCCACAGTAGCATATGAGTTAAGATTTCTCAATATACGCATAAGATTTAGTGTGTGAAATGCTGTTACTGTAAATGGTTAGATGTCTGATATATCCTAGCTACTTACCTAGCTAACCATTGGTAATCTTATTAAAGTATGCCATACAGCCAAAACAACAGTATCTACTGCTAGACTAGAGATATGCCTTAGCTATAGTTAGTCAGTGGTTACACATCTAAATAGCTGGAATGAACCTAGGGTGCAAATAGTATTCATGTAAATATACCCTTTCACTGTCTACAGCAGGTCTCCAGCTACCCAGACCTGTCTGATCAGCCTGATAGGGTACCCAGACCTGTTGTAACGGCAGATTTCCTCCTCTTCGTCTGAAGAGGAGTAAGGATCGGACCAAGATGCGGCGTGGTAAGTGTTCATGACAAATTTTAATAAGAAAAGCCTGAACACTATGAAATACAAAACAATAAACGATAACATGAAATAAACCAAACCGAAACAGTACCGTGTGGTGACAAACACAGACACGGAAACAAACACCCACAAACCAACAGTGAAACCCAGGCTACCTAAATATGGTTCCCAATCAGAAACAACGATAAACAGCTGCCTCTGATTGAGAACCATATCAGGCCAAACATAGAAACAGACATAGACTGCCCACCCCAAATCACGCCCTGACCATACTAAGTAAAGCCAAAACAAAGCAAATAAAGGTCAGAACGTGACACCTGTCTGATCAGCCTGATAGGGTACCGTGGGTGTGTCCAGCTACCCAGGCCTGTCTGATCAGCCTGATAGGGTACCCAGAACTGTCTGATCAGCCTGATAGGGTACCGTGGGTGTGTCCAGCTACCCCGATTTGTCTGATCAACCTGATAGGGTACCCAGAACTGTCTGATCAGCCTGATAGGGTACTGTGGGTGTGTCCAGCTACCCAGATTTGTCTGATCAGCCTGATAGGGTACCCAGAACTGTCTGATCAGCCTGATAGGGTACTGTGGGTGTGTCCAGCTACCCAGACCTGTCTGATCAGCCTGATAGGGTACCCAGACCTGTCTGTTCAGCCCGGTAGGGTACCGTGGGTGTGTCCAGCTTACACCTGTGGAAATCTGTGTGTGTACAGCAATGGAATTAAACATCCAACCAATGCCTCAAGTGTCATGCTGTAGGTCATCCACACACCAAAGAGTTGTGGGGTCCTGTCCAGAAACAACTCCTATCTCCTTCCCTCGACACTTGTGGAGAACGGAGATAATTGGAAAGGTGTACGTAATACCGCCAAAATTCTACCAAGCCTATCAGGTGGAGCTCTCACCATGTCACCACCCATCAATCCCTCTAAGATCTCCACAAGTGTCTAGACTCTGGACAGTAGGGGTTTAGGGGTTGTTTCTGGACAGGCCATGGGTATTATAGTAGCTCAGTCAGTCTGGCACTGTCAAAAAATGTTAAGTCAAATACTTGCTTTCTCTGTCCTCAATTACATTTCCTTGATTCGTTACATCCTCTCTCCTCATCTCCTTCTAAAACCTATTGGACGAGAAGGTCAGAGGTCCCTCCCCTCTCACCTTCTTCTCCAACTGGTAATGAGAAGGAGGTGAGTAGAGAGGACGTGAGGAATGAAGCAAATGCAATTTAGATTCTCCCCTTGTTTCCTCCATCCCTCACATCCCTCTCAAAGCACATTGGGGGAAGGAGGGAAGGTTCCTCAATGGATGAGAGGAGGGAAGGTTCCTCCCCTCAGCCTGCAATGTGCATTCAAGGAGAGGCAAGGAGTGCAGAAAACAAGGACAGAGGAAGCAAGAATGTGATGTCTAGTTTTCACACAAACACATACACACACACACACACACACACACTACTTGAAGAGTTTACTGATCATAATGATTTCATTATTGGTTATTATTATTGCCAATGATTTTGTTGACAGAACCCATTGTATTATAATATGTATGAAATGATTATTAAAACATATAGAAATGCTGTTGTTTATCTTTTTAATTATTCTGGAAGGTTTAGCATGGCTATAAATGATAGAGAAGTCGACTAAAGCAAAACAGACCTGGCTACTAGGCATGACAAAGAAACATGCAGTGTCCATGTTTCATGTGACATTTTGAATGACAAGTAGATGATTTGTTGTTGCTAGGAGTTATGGTCTCATTGTGCCTATCTAGACTCTTATTCCTGTGCCTATACATGTGACGCTGCAAGAAAATCACATTTAAATGTATATCAAACGATTTAGAAAAATGTACTCTATCACACATTGGCTCCTTTATAGAAAGACCCATATACAATATATATATATATTTTGTACACAAAAAAATTAAATCAATTATGGGTCAACATCTAAATGTTTCTCCCAGCGTTGATCAAAGCAAAGGACACTTACATTATTGATCTGACTGTTCTAAGCAATGATGTGTATTCTTAAAACATTGGTTGTAATCGCGTCTACCTCTTTACGAACGAGTGGAATCCTGAACAGTTTGTTATGTTCACCTGTGTCCCCCAGATTTGCCTCCTGGATTTGTCTTTTTAGCAGCACATTCACCACTCTCTCAAACGGCTCACTCCGCCCTCTTGCGGCACAAGCCGAGGGCCTGAGACATGCATCGAACTACCCCAGCGCGCGTCGGATTATTGTGTTTGCGAGATGCCGGGCAAAGTCAATTTTAAAACCATCTCGCAACATCCCCCAAACAAACAAACAAAAATTGACTCTCGGAGAATGAGTGCACTGCTGGTAAATTGTCGCTTATAGATGTGTCTGTCAGTAAGGTGGCTAGCTGCTGGCAGAGACTTCTATTGCAGTAACGTTGAAGGGCTCTGGCTAGTATTACTTAGCCAGCTAGAAGGGTGAAGCTAATGTTAAATAGAGTCTACCTCAGCAGGAGCAAAAAAGACCCTACTAAGTTCTCATAATAACTTTGCTTTACAGAGACTAGGGTACTGAGAAAGAAAGTGATGTGGCGCTCAGTGGTGAGGCTGAGTCAGGCTGCAATGCATGCAGTAGAAAGCGGAGGAGAAAGAGAGAGAGAGAGAGAGAGAGAGAGAGAGAGAGAGAGAGAGAGAGAGAGAGAGAGAGAAAGAGATAGAGGCCACATATGGGGTCCCCTGAAAAAATCTAATCTGTGCTAATCTTATCAAAAAAGTTTGAAACTTAAAAAAATAAGATATGTTTCAATATGAACATCTCCACATGGCCCATCTTCCCTATAGGCCGACATTAAAATGCAAACAACACAGTTCTAAAATGATAAATGTTTTTGTTTCATGACAGTGTGAATAATTTATCATATTTCCCCCCTTTCACGAGTATAACATAACAATTGCATAGCTAATAGTCTATGCGTTTGTAGATGGACTGAGGTGAATGAACCTACAGCAGCCAATGTGATAATGGCTGCGGTCATTTGTGCTTGTTTTTGCTGTTTCCAAATAGCACTTTAAAGTTTATTAATTGTATACAAATGCAGTAAATGAGCTTCCCCCTTCCGGACCTCATTAACCCAAACCTTGGTTACGGCCCTGTGTGTCATGAAGTCTTCTATCCCATAATCCCCCACTCTCAGGTCACTGCCAGGCCAACAGTGTTTGTGTGTGTGGTGTGTTGGGTGTGTGTGTGTGTGTGTGTGTGTGTGGCAGGGCCAGGAGGGTGAAGCTTGGAAGGATTTTATCGGGTCTAATTACTCTCGATAGCTGTAATTTACAGGTTGACAGCGGGGAGAAATCTGCAAGATTCACACTTCTGCGGGTCAGCATCTGTCGCCATTACGGCACCGTGCGCGATGCTGGCCAGTCGGCGAGCGAGCAGTGAGGAACGGTAAACAACAAACGGCGTGTGACAGATTAGCAGCACGGGCTAAAGGACCTTCTACTGACACATCATTTCTCTCGCTCCGCGAGTTTGTTTCGCGGCAGCTGTCACCAATAAAACGGAAAAACAGGAGATGGGGAGGTGGGGGGAGGCGGTGGTGGGGGCTTTTGTTCCAGTTCCAGGGAATTGGGTGGTGCAGGAGGAAGATAGTGAGGAGGATGAGAGAACGAGAGAAGGAGGAGAAGAGGAGGGAGTTTAGTGAGTGACCTGTTTAAAAGTCTGGCCTCACTTTTTAATGGTGTATTAGGAGGAAACCAGGGCAGGATCGCATCAAGCTGTATGCTTCTGCTGACTTCATAGTAATTACCTTCTCTACTTATCTATTTTAGGTCTGCGTTACAAATTGCTGGTGTCACCCTGAAGCGATTATTTTAGTTCCGTTTGCGACAGTGCGTGTGGTAAGGAGCACAAAGGTATTCTAGAGGGTAAGCATCAGCGCAGGACATTGTGCACTCATTCATACTGTACTGCAGCTCCATCATACACACACACACCGTCCTTCCTTCCTCCCCCTTCGTACATCCTCCCATCCCATGTGTCTCTCCTCCCCCCAGTCCCATGCTGCACAGAGCAGAGCCAGAGAGGTCCTGTGCCAGTGAAGGATGGTGGTTGGGTACTGCTCTCCCCTGTCCATCTCATTGCCTTCCCATCACAGGGCCTGGCTGCACTCTAGTCTGTACATTAGGTTAGCCTCTCATGGATCCTGGCAGACCAACTTTTCCTTGACCTCCATCTAAAGGGGTGCAAGGTAAAGTAGTGGTAGCATGTTGGGCCAGTAACCGAAAGGTTGCTAGGTTGAATCCCCGAGCTGACAAGGTAAAAATCTGTCCTTCTGCCCCTGAACAGGGCAGTTAACCCACTGTTCCTAGGCCGTCATTGAAAATAATAATTTGTTCTTAACTGACTTGCCTAGTTAAATAAAGGTTCAATAAAAAAAAAAATTTAAAAAAAAATGAAGGACATCCTCTCAGTTGTTGTTTCACTGAACCTGTTTGTCTGGGTTTACATGGACAAAAGAGTGAGTTTTAGTAAGAGGAGACTGGTCAGTAAATACCGCTTTACAAAAAAGGCAACCAAATTATGAGATCTGTCATTTAAGTGTGCTTGTCGTATCTTCTGTATGTACACTTTTAGAAAAAAGGGTTCCAAAAGGGTTCTTCGGCTCTCCCCATAGGATAACCATATTTGGTTGCAGGTAGAACACTTTTTGGTTACAGGTAGAACTCGTTTGGGTTCCATGTAGAACACTCTGTGGAAATGGTTTTACATGGAACTCAAATGGGTTCTACCTGGAACCAAAAAGGGTTTATCAAAAGGGTTCTCCTATAGGGACAGCCAAAGAACCATTTTAGGTTCTAGATACCAACTTTTTTCTAAGAGTGTAGTAGCTTCTTCAGTGTTCTCAGAGAAGGCATGCACAGGCCTTTATCTACTTCATCTTTACTCTCCCATCACCAAACACATGAATCATTTTGGGCAGGTAATGGGTGAGTCCGCAGGTCTGGCCCTGTCCTGTTCAATATCTAACGGGAGACTGGTGGCTCTGTGTTCCAACCTCCAGAGCACCAACCTTCCCACAAGTGCCATATGGGCTGCCCAGCCCCATTCCATTAGCAGGGCCCAAACAGAGGCACAGACCCCGGCCCTCCCCTGGCACAGCCACAGGGCATGCCCACCACCAGCTGCCAAGACCAGGGCAGGGGAGAGGGGACAGGATAGCCACAGCCACACCTCACCTGGCCCTGCCAGCAACCAACAACCAGCCACAAGCCTCTGGCAACACTGGGACACATTGGAGAGGAGATTATTGGACAGACAAAAAATCCTCTGAACAATATGTGTAGTCATAGAGATTTGATAAAATTATAATAAAGGGAGACTCCACTCCAGGACAGCCTGGAAATATTTTAGGTATCTCAGATTGTTCTGGCAATTCTTTTTAGATGTGTATCCACTTTAGGCCCTTTTTAGACCTATCTGTCTGTGCATGATACAGACAACATATTGGTATCATTATTCTCCTTATGTGGTTCTCTAATGTATGGAGTACTGTATGTCTAGATTTTGAAATATAATTTTTCACGTTCATTTATTCAACATCAAACATATAAATATCTTTAAAATAAAAAATGTAATGATTTTACATTGTAGACATAGTTTGGAATGATACATTCTTAAAACACGTCACATTTCCAGAGTGTGCTCTGTTTGTGTTAGTTTTGAAGATATGACCTATTTTATACATAGACATTGACGCTTTAGATCATTAACCAATCACAGATCTCCTTTAGGATTTTTGGCATTTGGTATTTTATTAGGATCCCCATTAGTTGTTGCGAAAGCAGCAGCTACTCTTCCTGGGGTCCACACAAAACATGAAACATGACACAATACAGAACATTAATAGAAAATAACAGCTCCAGGACAGAACTACATGCTGTATGTCTAGATTGTGCATAAAGCAAATCACCTGCAGTTCCCTTTGAATCCATTTTCCCATTCACTGTGTTGGTGGTGCCCATAAAATGGATCATAACTTCAAATTTAGAAGAGAGCCCACTCTGGAAATTGAATGTCTAGGTTATTCTAAGTTATATTGTTCCAAACAATATGTCTTAACATGAAAAAAAAATCTAAAAGGGTACTTTGAGATATTAATATTTTTCATGTTGAATAGTTTAATGTAAACATTTTTCTTTAAGAATCTAGACATGCTCCATATTTGAGAGAACACTACAAAGAGTATAATGACACCAATATGTTTTCTGTGTCATGTACGGTTCACAGATCATAGGGTCTTAAAGGACGCATAAACAGTGCCTTGCAAAAGTATTCATCCCCCCATTTTTCCTATGTTGTTTCATTACAACCTGTAATTTAAATGGATTTTATTAGGATTTCATGGAATGGACATACACAAAATTGTCCAAATTGGTGAAGTGAAATGACAAAAATTACTGGTTTAAAAAATACAATTTAATTTTAAAAAAGGTGGTGCGTCCATATGTATTCACCCCCTTTGCTATGAAGCCCATAAATAAGATATTGTGCAACCAATTACCTTCAAAAGTCACATAATTAGTTAAATAAAGTCCACCTGTGTGCAATCTAAGTGTCACATGATCTCAGTATACCTGTTCTGAAAGGCCCCAGTCTGCAACACAACTAAGCAAGGGGCACCACCAAGCAAGCGGCACCATGAAAACTAAGGAGCTCTCCAAACAGGTCAGGGACAAAGTTGTGGAGAAGTACAGATCAGGGTTGGGTTATAAAAAAATATCAGAAACTTTGAACATCCCACAGAGCACCATTAAATCCGTTATTTAAAAATGGAAAGAACATGGCACCACAACAAACCTGTCAAGAGAGGGCCGCCCAACAAAACTCACAGAACAGGCAAGGAGGGCATTAATCAGAGAGGCAACAAAAAGACCAAAGATAACCCTGAAGGAGTTGCAAAGCTCCACAGCGAAGATTGGAGTGTCTGTCCATAGGACCACTTTAAGCCACACACTCCACAGAGCTGGGCTTTACGGAGAAGTTGCCAGAAAAAAAGCCATTGCTTAATGAAAAAAATAAGCAAACATGTTTGGTGTTTGCCAAAATGCATGTGGGAGACTCCCCAAACATATGGAAGAAGGTACTCTGGTCAGATGAGACTAAAATGTATATTTTTGACCATCAAGGAAAACGCTATGTCTGGCACAAACCCAGCACCTCTCATCACCCCGAGAACACTATCCCCACAGTGAAGCATGTTGGTGACAGCATCATGCAGTGGGGATGTTTTTCGTCGGCAGGGACTGGGAAACTGGTCAGAATTGAAGGAATGATGGATGGCGCTAAATTGAGGGAAACCTGTTTCAGTCTTCCAGAGATTTGAGACTGGGACGGAGGTTCACCTTCCAGCAGGACAATGACCCTAAGCATACTGCTAAAGAAACACTCAAGTGGTTTAAGGGGAAACATTTAAATGTCTTGGAATGGCCTAGTCAAAGCCCAGACCTCAATCCAATAAGAATCTGTGGTATGACTTCAGCATTGCTGTACACCAGCGGAACCATCCAACTTGAAGGAGCAGTTTTGCCTTAAGAATGGCAAAAGTCCCAGTGGCTAGATGTGCCAAGCTTATAGATACATTCCCCAAAGACTTGCAGCTGTAATTGCTGTAAAAGGTACAAAACATTGGCTTTTCTTGTTTGTTTCACAATAAAAAATATTTTGCATCTTCAGTGGTAGGCATGTTGCGTAAATCAAATGATACAAACTCCCAAAAAATCAATTTTAGTTGTAAGACAACAAAATAGTGAAAATTCCAAGGGGGGTGAATAATTTCGCAAGCCACTGTATAAGTCTAAAAGGTTCTAAAAAGGCAATTTTCATCATGATCTTTTCAAAAATTGTTTGTGATGCAAATGTACAAACATATCAAGCATCCTTTCTCCCAATGAAGTTTCTATGTGAAAATTGACAGAACTGAGATACCACAAATATTTTCGTCCTGTCCTGCCGTGGAATCACCCTAATGACACTACAACAAATACATGTTGTCCAGCACGTAAAGAAAATTGATTGTAGCTCACAGTGCTACTTTATTTGGATGCCTAGTATAGGAATTATAACATTATTATTTCCAAAACTTCTCTCATGTTTGAAAGTAAGGGGTGCAATGATTGGGCCTCCCGAGTGGCACAGCAGTCTAAGGCACTACATCTCAGTGCTAGAGGCGTCCCTACAGACCCTGGTTCGATTCCCGGCTTTATCCCAACCCGCCATGATTGGGATTCCCATAGCGCACAATTGGCTCAGAGTCGTCAAGGTTTGGCCGGGGTAGGCCGTCATTGTAAGTAAGAATTTGTCCTTCACTGACTTGCCTAAATCAATAAAGGTTAAAAAAAATCTGAATTTACAGTACCAGTCAAAAGTTTGGACACACCTACTCTTTAAAGGGTTTTTATTTAATTGTACTATTTTCTACATTATATAATAATAGTGAAGACATCAAAACTATGAAATAACACATATGGAATCAAGTAGTAACTAGAAAAGTGTTAAACAAATCAAATTAGATTTTATATTTGAGATTCTTCAAAGTAGCCACCATTTGCCTTGATGACAGCTTTGCACACTCTTGGCATTCCCTCAACCAGCTCCAGGTAGTCACCTGGAATGCATTTCAATTAACAGGTGTGCCTTGTTAAAAGTTAATTTGTGGAATTTATTTCCTTCTTAATGTGTTTGAGGCAATCAGTTGTGTTGTGACAAGGTAGGGGGGGTATACAGAAGATAGCCCTATTTGGTAAAAGACCAAGTCCATATTATAGCGAGAACAGCTCAAATAAGCAAAGTCAGTCAATCATTACTTTAAGAAATTAAGGTCAGTCAGACAATGTCAAGAACTTTGAGATGTGATGGTGTGGGGGTGCTTTGCTGGCGACACTGTCTGTGATTTATTTAGAATCTAAGGCACACCTACCAGCATGGCTACCACAGCATTCTGCAGCAATACGCCATCCCATCTGGTTTGCTCTTAGTGGGACTATCATTTGTTTTTCAACAGGAAAATTACCAAATACACCTTCAGGCTGTCTAATGGCTATTTGACCAAGAAGGAGAGAAATTGAGTGCTGCATCAGATGACCTGGCCTCCATAATCACCCGACCTCAACCCAATTGAGATGGTTTGTTATGGGTTCGGCCACAGAGTGAAGGAAAAGCAGCCAACAAGTGCTCAGCATATGTGGGAACTCCTTCAGGACGGTTGGAAAAGCATTCCAGGTGAAGCCGGTTGAGAGAATGCCAAGAACGTGCAAGACTATCATCAAGGCAAAGGGTGGCTACTTTGAAGAATCTCAAATATAAAATATATTTTGATTTGTTTAACACTTTTTTGGTACCATATGTGTTATTTTATAGTTTTGATGTCTTCACTATTATTCTACATTGTATAAAATAGTAAAAATAAATAAAAACTATATAACTATTGGTGTGTCCAAACTTTTGACTGGTACTGTAGGTCTGCAGTCACTGAAGAAAGGCAGGAAAAAAGGGAAAAAAATGAGAGCAGAGTGGGAGAGAAATAATAATAGAACATTTGAAATGTCTATTATTTTGATTGTGAAGTTTTCTGTTAATTTCTGATTGTCTATTTCATGTTGGTTTATTGTTTATTTCACTTGCTTTGGCAACAATGTATGTTGCCCATGCCAATAAAGCCCCTTTTTGTGTAATTTATTGAGAGAGAGAGAGAGAGAGAGAGAGAGAGAGAGAGAGAGGGAAAGAGACAGAGAAAGAGAAAGGGGGAGGGAGTGAGAAATGTTTAGCACATCGCATGGGAATGTCAGTGTGTGCCTCAGCAGCCTGTACCTGCCACAGGACCTGAGGCCTTTTTTAATTAATCATTACAAACAATGAATAATTCAGCCATTATCAGTGTGGATATATAGAATGGCTCGTTAGTCTCCAAGGAACGTATTTTACAATCAATGTTCATGTTTCCTTTAATAAGCTACAGTTCCCAGTTAGAGATACAAATACATCACAATAAAAAATATTATACTGCTGTTCCAGAGCAGAAATCTTTCAAACTCGTCATCAAATGTCTAGTTATTTTTGAGTTTCAAATATACACTCCCAAATGACAAAATATCAACTAGACCTAGGCTAACTGTGAAGTTTCTAGGTGTAAGTGAAGGCAATATGAAACCTGGACCTGGCTGAATGAGAGAATTCATATAAAACAAGATTATTGTCATAGCCTATAACTTTAGAATTAAGGTGAACATTTTACACACACTCTCATTCAAACAAACACATACTTTAACAGGATATTACAGGACAACCAACCAGGTAAAATAGGCCTACAACAGATCATGACATTGTGTCACCTTACCCTCTCTTGGTGTGACTTAACAACTTTTAAAAAACAGACTGAGTGTTGTGGTTCTGATTCCCACTGATTAGAAATCATTGACTTCTCATTGAAAGTGGATTTACTGTAGGTCCCAGGGTGTTTCAGTGGCCAACCTACCATGGTAGGGAATGGATAGGGGGCTTGCCTGGTCCCCAACTTCACCCCAAGGACAGCACAGGGGGCAGAGGAGCACTGATTGAGAGCAACACCTGTCAGGTAAGGCTTTCACAGTTGACGGCACACAAGGTGTGCAAAGCCCTCTGCTATGACTGCTAATCTCCCTTGTGCCAGCCCGCTGGGCACTGCCAGTCTCCACAGGGATACCGTCAGGGTCCTGAGCACCCGATCGAGCTGCCTGAAGGATGCCGTCCCGCTCACTGACGTCTCCTCAGTCTCCTGAGCCGAATAAACCATGCTGATGTGCTCTAAATACATTTCATTATCATCGTGATGATTACAGCCGTGATTGTGTGTAGCTGGTAATGTGCTGCAGCAGCGCCCCCCTGGGAGGTGTCTGTGCGACTGAATGATTAAAACACGTATGATGAACCATGCATCAAAACATCCCTGTGGGGTTCCTACAACATACAGCCAACCACATTCACTGATACTTTATGCAAGAAAATAACAAGGGATTGAATGGGGGGGGGGGGGGGTTAAAGGTAAAAACTACAGGATAATATGACAGCTGGTGGATATTAACAATGCAGAAAATTGACCTTTGCTGACCCCATCCATATCCATAACCTTATTAGACTGGCACTATATCGAACCTATACCTTTGGACATGACTCTTAATACTGTATAGCCTTTGGATTAATCTCATTATCACACAATATATGATGAGGGCTTTGTCTTTTGCCTGTACTGGGCTCCCCCAACATGTGATGGCAGAAAGTGAAGTGAGTTTATGTGACAGCATTCAATTAATGTTTAATCCGACATTCCCATACATCTCTAGCTGGGATCATCCCAAGTCAAAAACCACCAAAGACACACAGCAGGTGTCTGAAATATTAATACACTACACGCTTCATTACAAATGAAACATACCAAGGACCCTGCATTTATTTATTAATTTCGATTAGCGAAACAAAAGACAGATTTTTTTTAAATTAAAACATGGTCGGCGTGCGCCATTCTATTTTTGTGTCACAGATTTGTAACAATTTGTTTTGTGATAAATAACTGTGCCTGGTAAAATCCCACTGTCATCTCAGTGAGAATCAGGCTGTGGCTGCGAGAGAGAGAGAGACTTTCCTGTTACTGCTGGGCTGCAACAAATCACTGTCTGTCTCTGTAGTTCTGTGCTCTTCAGGAGACCACAGCAGTTTGCCCTTTGCCCTGTCCAGGAGCGTTCAGTGCCTCATCTTACAATGCATGCTGATTTGTCTCAGAGAGACACAAACCTGAGTCCACATCTATAGCAGAGCACATTTTTAGATTTTCACTACAATTAATGATCCCACTTGGTGACCTTTGCAAAGGCCACTAGGCAGACTGGTGTGTCGCTTGTCAGGAAAGGAATAACTAATTATTTAAGAGTATGTCACTCTAATGCATACCATTGGGCCCAGTGTTTTATCCTTGGAGGTGATCGTACACCACATTTCTACAGTGGCCGAGTCAGTGTTAGGGTCTTGATGTAGAACCCAATAGATAATATGAAATTAATTTTAACTGCAAATACACTAAACCCAAATCAACACTCATGTACAAACATCTGGTAAATAATAAGATTCGAGTGAATATCTTGCTCCAGCCCAGCTAACAATTCTAGGGAGACTGAGATAACGTTTTTCGAATATTCCCCGTAATGTTTGAGTTTCCAGTTTTCCATTAGTTAGGGGAACATTCTATCTATGTTAGCAAAAAACAGTTTAGCAAAATGTTAGCAAAAACCCCATTAGCACGTTTCATTGTTAAAGTTAGGAGAAAATTCCCTTAATGTCAAATAGAACTATATCTAGAACGTGGTTACAATTTTCTCAGAATATACAAAATTACTGTGCTAGACACGTTTCATGGGACGTTGAAAGAACAAAACGGATGAAATAAAAAAAAATCCTCATCAATCTAAACACAATACCCCATAATGACAAAGCAAAAACGTTTTTATTTTTTATTTTTGCAAATGTATAAAATAAATGTATTTACATAAGTATTCAGACCCTTTGCTATGAGACTCGAAATTGAGCTCAGGTGCATCCTGTTTGCATTGTTCATCTTTGAGATATTTCTACAACTTGATTGGAGTCCGCCTGTGATAAATTCAATTGATTGGACATGATTTGGAAAGGCACACATCTGTCTATATAACATCCCACCGTTGATAGTTCATGTACAGATCTGGAGAAGGGTACCAAAAATATTTCTGCAGCATTGAAGGTCCCCAAGAACACAGTGGCCTCCATCATCATCCACCAAACTGAGCAATCGGGGGAGAAGGGCCTTGATTAGGAAACCAATGGTCACTCTGACAGAGTTCCGGAGATCCTCTGTGGAGATGGGACAACCATCTCTGCAGCACTCTACTAATCAGGCCTTTACGGTAGAGTGGCCAGACAGAAGCCACTCCTCAGTAAAAGTCACATGACAGCCCACTTGGAGTTTACCAAAAGGCACCTAATGGACTCGCAGCACATGAGACACAAGATTCTTTGGTCTGATGAAACCAAGATTGAACTCTTTGGCCTGAATGCCAAGCATTACGTCTGGAGGAAACCTGGCACCATCCCTACGGTGAAGCATGATGGTGGCAGCATCATGCTGAGGCGGTGTTTTTCAGGGGCAGGGACTGGGAGTCTAGTCAGGATCAACGGAAAGATGAACGGAGCAAAGTACAGAGAGATCCTTCATGAAAACCTGCTCTAGAGTGCTCAGGACCTCCTACTGTTGCGAAGGTTCACCTCCCAACAGGACAACGACCTAAGCACACAACCAAGACAATGCAAGAGTGGCTTCGGGACAAGTCTCTGAATGTCCTTGAGTGGCCCAGCCAGACTTGAACCCGACCGAACATCTCTGTAGAGACTTGAAAATAGCTAACCTAACAGAGCTTGAAAGGATCTGCAGAGAAGATTGGGAGAAACTCCTCAAATACAGGTGTGCCAAGTGTGTAGCGTCATACCAAAGAAGACTCGAGACTGTAATCACTGTCAAATGTGCTTCAATAAAGTACTGTCTTTGCTTTGTAATTTTTGGGTATTGTGCGTAGATTGATGAGGGAAAAAATATTTAATCAATTTTAGAATAATGTAACAAAATGTGGAAAAAGTCAAGTGGTCCAAATACTTTCCGAATGGACTCTACAGTTTTTTCAACGTATATATACAGTTGAAGTCGGAAGTTTACATACACTTAGGTTAGAGTCATTAAAACTATTTTTTCAACCACTCCACAAATGTCTTGTTAACAAACTATGGTATGGCAAGTTGGTTAGAACATCTACTTTGTACATGAGACAAGTCATTTTTCCAACAATTGTTTACAGACAGATTATGTCACTTATAATTCACTGTATCACAATTCCAGTGGGTCAGAAGTTTACATACACTAAGATGACTGTGCCTTTAAACAGCTAGGAAAATTTCAGAAAATTATGTCATTGCTTTAGAAGCTTCTGACAGGAAAATTGACATCATTTGAGTCAATTGGAGGTGTACCTGTGGATGTATTTCAAGGCCTTCCTTCAAACTCAGTGCATTTTTGCTTCACATCATGGGAAAATCAAAAGAAGTCAGCCAAGACCTCAGAAAAAAAATTGTTGACCTCCACAAGTCTGGTTTATCATTGGGAGCAATTTCCACAAGCCTGAAGGTACCATGTTTATCTGTACAAACAATAGTATGCAAGTATAAACATCATGGGACCACAAAGCCGTAATACCGCTCAGGAAGGAGAAGTGTTCTGTCTCCTAGAGATGAATGTACTTTGGTGCGAAAAGTGCCAATCAATCCCAGAACAACAGCAAAGGACCTTGTGAAGATGCTGGAGGAAACGAGTTCGAAAGTATCTATATCCACAGTAAAACGAGTCCTATATCGACATAACCTGAAAGCTCAGCAAGGAAGAAGCCACTACTCCAAAACCGCCATAAAAAAGCCAGACTATGATTTGCAAGTGCACACGGGGACAAAGATTGTACTTTTTGAAGAAATGTCCTCTGGTCTGATGAAACAAAAATAGAACTGTTTGGCCATAATGACCATCGTTATGTTTGGAGGAAAAAGGGGGAGGCTTGCAAGCCGAAGAACACCATCCCAACCGTGAAGCACGGGGGTGGCAGCATCATGTTGTGGGGGTGCTTTGCTGCAGGAGGGACTGGTGCACTTCACAAAATAGATGGCGTCGTAAGGAAGGAAAATTATGTGGATATATTGAAGCAACATCTCAAGACATCAGAATTTAAAGCTTGGTCGCAAATGGGTCTTCCAAATGGACAATGACCCTAAGCATACTTCCAAAGTATTGGCAAAATGGCTTATGGACAACAAAGTCAAGGTATTGGAGTGGCCATCCCAAAGCCCTGAACTCAATCCTATAGAAAATTTGTGGGCAGACTGAAAAAGCGTGTGCGAGCAAGGAGGCCTATAAACCTGACTCAGTTACACCAGCTCTGTCAGGAGGAATGGGTCAAAATTCACCCAACTTATTTTGGGAAGCTTGTGGAAGGCTAACCGAAACGTTTGCCCCAAGTTTAACTATTTAAAGGCATTAAAGGCAATGCTACCAAATACTAATTCAGTGTATGTAAACTTCTGACCCACTGGAAATGTGGTGAAAGAAATAAAAGCTGAAATAAATCATTCTCTCTACTATTATTCTTACATTTCACATTTTTTAAATAAAATGGTGATCCTAACTGACCTAAGACAGGGAATTTTTACTGGGATTAAATGTCAGGAATTGTGAAAAACTGAGCTTAAATGTATGGTTCATTTATACAGTCATTACTCTTCAACATGTACTCACCTGGGATTTGAACTCACAACCTCTTGGTTCACAGCATTCAGAACTTCCTGCTAATCCACCATGTCTGTGTCAGTTATCAGTTACTTTGACTATTCTCTCGTTATTGATTTGATTGACTTATTTCAACAATTTAAGGGCTTTCTGTATTGTTATATAATGTTGGTGGAGCATATTTACCTGTTTTAACGATACTCCTCAATCACTATGATCAATAATAGTTTTTCTTCAGTGTACTTTTGAGTGAGATTTACTTCAAAGTGCATCCACCCTATTGCTTACACATATCACGTTGTTTCAGATCTACACAAGTGCCGAGGAAGGAAGGGTTAGGGTTTATTCTGGACAGATCCTAGCTATACTGGCCCAATAAGCACATACCCTAGCCTAAAGTGATCCATTATTAGGACAGTGGTTAGGGTGTTCGTCATTGGTGCTGGTGGCCTTGGTTCGAGATCCACTAGGGGAGGCACCCTACTCTCATATTCTTAGTTACACATGCTAGACATTTTTTGGCAACTGTTACAACACACCTATCTGATCTAATTAAAATGCGTTTTTCACTAGATAGGTTTTCATCCAATTTGCAACAGATTTTCATGCAAATATTCAAAAATCTGCATAAAACAATATGCGCAATATCCCACCAGAGAAGTGTTTCCATCTAACATATACTACATTACCAAAAGTATGTGGACACCTGCTCGTCAACCGTCTCATTCCAAAATCATTGGCATTAATATGGATTTGGTTCCTTTTTGCTTTCATAACAGCCTCCACTCTTCCGGGAAGGTTTTCCACTAGACGTTGGAACATTGCTGCAGGGATTTGCTTCCAATCATTAGTGAGGTCGGGCACTGATGTTGGGCAATTAGGCCTGGCTCGCAGTCGGTGTTCCAATTCATCCCAAAGGTGTTCGATGGGGTTGAGGTCAGTGCTCTGTGCAGTCTAGTCAAGTTCTTCCACACGTATCCCGACAAACAATTTCTGTATGGACCTCGCGTTGTGCACAGGGGCATTGTCATGCTGAAACAGGAAAGTGCCTTCCCCAAATTGTTGCCACAAAGTTGGAAGCACAGAATATTCTAGAATTCCATTGTATACTGTAGCTTTAAGATTTCCTTCCACTGGAACTAAGGGGTCTAGCCCAAACCCTGAAAATCAGCCCCAGACCATTATTCATCCTCCACCAAACTTTACAGTTGGCCCTATGCATTGGGGCAGGTAGCGTTCTCCTGCATCCACCAAACCCAGATTCATCAGTCAGACTGCCAAATGGTGAAGCGTGTTTCATCACTCCAGAGAACGCGTTTGCACTGCTCCAGAGTCCAATGGCAGCAAGTTTTCACCACTCCAGCTAACGCTCGGCCTTTGCCTATGGTGTCTTAGTCTTTTGTTCGGAACTCGGTAGTGAGTGTTACAAATTTGGACAGACAATTTTACGCTCTACGCACTTCAGCGGTCCCATTCTGTGAGCTTGTGTGGCCTAACACTTTGCGGCTGAGCTGTTGCTCCTAGACGTTTCCACTTCACAATAACAGCCCTTATAGTTGACCAGGGCAAACATTTTATGATCTGCCTTTTTTTGTTGTTGTTGCTGTTGGAAAGGTGGCACCAATGATGGTGTCACAATGAAAGTCACTGAGCTCTTCAGTAAGGCCATTCTACTGCCAATGTTTGGCTATGGAGATTGCATGGCTTTGTGCCCGATGTTATACACCTGTCAGCAACGGGTGTGGCTGAAATAGCCAAATCCATTCATTTGAAAGGGTGTCCACATATTTTTGTATATATAGTGTACTTTTGTTGTAATGACATAGTGCACATAAAAATAACATTTGCAGCAAAATGTCCATGTCCTGAAAGAAAAATACATGTTAAATGGGTTTCCATCACATTTTCAACTCTACTGATGGTTTTGTCACAGAAACTGTTGGGTTATATAGCAAATGTGCCCATTGTGGTCTTGACACATGCGCTCTAGCCAACAGCTCACAGACACAGTGCGGATAGGCTAGTTTACATTATGAAATGATTATGGATAAGAGCGATATTATTTATATTCGTCAAATGACAGCCAAGCTTCGATCATCATATCACCAGAATAAGACCCTAGATATTTGTTGGAAATGCGCACCAAGTTCATCACCTTGCACTTTCACCACCCTGTGAAGTTCATCATCATTTATTTCATCTATAGCCTAATAAACTGCATGCTTTCCCGAATCGGGAACTCGTGACTCCCAAGATTACTTCGATATGATGGTTATATCAATATTTGCGAATAAAGGCTTTTCCACCGCCATTTCTCGTATAGTTCATTTTACGGTCACAAAAAGATTTCACCATGCCGAATGAACAAATTGTCTGTTGGCATTTATAAAATTGTACTGGCATTTCATGTTTCCATCAGCCCTGTGGTGACTTTTTTCATGCAACAGGTAATTCATCTGCATGAAATGGTTGGATGGAAACGTGATTAGTAAACAGGTTTCCATCCAACCTTTTTATGCGAGTAAAGTACATGTCCGATAACAAATGTAATGACAGGCCTGATGAATTCAAATATTGACAAAACAAAATACACTAGACAATGGGATCTTTTTGTGTCTGTAAAATTAATTCACGCGAGAAATGGCGGTGGAAACGCCTTTATAAGCAAATATTGATATAATAACCATCATATCTGTCTAGGTTGGTGCCCCCCCCTTGGGTTGTGTCGTGGCGGAGATCTTTGTGGGCTATACTCGGCCTTGTCTCAGGATGGTAAGTTGGTGGTTGAAGATATCCCTCTAGTGGTGTGGGGGCTGGGCTTTGGCAAAGTGGGTGGGGTTATATCCTTCCTGTTTGGCCCTGTCCGGGGGTATCATCGGATGGGGCCACAGTGTCTCCTGACCGCTCCTGTCTCAGCCTCCAGTATTTTTGCTGCAGTAGTTTGTGACGGGGGCTAGGGTCAGTTTGTTATATCTGGAGTACTTCTCCTGTCTTATCCAGTGTCCTGTGTGAATTTAAGTATGCTCTCTCTAATTCTCTCTTTCTCTCTTTCTTTCTCTTTCTCGGAGGACCTGAGCCCTAGAACCATGCCTCAGGACTACCTGGCATGATGAGTCCTTGCTGTCCCCAGTCCACCTGGCCGTGCTGCTTCTCCAGTTTCAACTGTTCTGCCTGCAGCTATGGAATCCTGACCTGTTCACCGGATGTGCTACCTGTCCCAGACCTATTATTTGACCATGCTGGTCAATTATGAACATTTGATCATCTTGGCCATGTTCTGTTATAATCTCCACCCGGCACAGCCAGAAGAGGACTGGCCACCCCTCATAGCCTGGTTCCTCTCTAGGTTTCTTCCTAGGTTTTGGCCTTTCTAGGGAGTTTTTCCTAGCCACCGTGCTTCTACACCTGCATTGCTTGCTATTTGGGGTTTTAGGCTGGGTTTCTGTACAGCACTTTGAGATATCAGCTGATGTACGAAGGGCTATATAAATACATTTTATTTTATTTTATTTGATATCGAAGTAAACGTGGCATAATGCCATGACTTGGTGTGTGGTCATCCCACTACAATTTAGGAAACCATGCAGTTTATTAGGCTACAGATGAAATAAATGATCATGAACTTCACAGTACGACCAAGAATATGACTTTCGCGATGCGGATCCTGTGTTCTGCCTTTCACCCAGGACAACGAAATGGATCCCAGCCGGCGACCCAAAAAAACGACTTCGTAAAAGGGGGAAACGGAGCGGTCTTCTGGTCAGACTCCGGAGACGGGCACATCGTGCACCACTCCCTAGCATTCTTCTCACCAATGTCCAGTCTCTTGACAACAAGGTTGATGAAATCCGAGCAAGGGTAGCATTCCACAGGGACATCAGAGACTGTAACGTTCTTTGCTTCACGGAAACATGGCTCACTGGAGAGACGCTATCGGAGTCGGTGCAGCCAGCTGGTTTCTCCACGCATCGCGCCGACAGAAACAAACATCCTTCTGGTAAGAAGAGGGGCGGGGGCGTATGCTTCATGGTTAACGTGACGTGGTGTGATCATAACAACATACAGGTACTCAAGTCCTTCTGTTCACCTGATTTAGAATTCCTCACAATCAAATGTCGACCGCATTATCTACCAAGGGAATTCTCTTCGATTACAATCACAGCCGTATATATTCCCCCCCAAGCAGACACATCGATGGCTCTGAACGAACTTTATTTGACTCTTTGCAAACTGGAATCCATTTATCCGGAGGCTGCATTCATTGTAGCTGGGGATTTTAACAAGGCTAATCTGAAAACAAGACAACACAAGATTCTAACTTCCGCGACGCATATAAGGCCCTGCCCCGCCCTCCTTTCGGAAAAGCTGACCACAACTACATTTTGTTGATCCCTGCCTACAGGCAGAAACTAAAACAAGAAGCTCCCACGCTGAGGTCTGTTCAACGCTGGTCCGACCAATCTGATTCCACACTCCAAGACTGCTTCCATCACGTGGACTGGGATATGTTTCGTATTGCGTCAGACAACAACATTGACGAATACGCTGATTCGGTGAGCGAGTTCATTAGAACGTGCGTTGAAGATGTCGTTCCCACAGCAATGATTAAAACATTCCCAAACCAGAAACCGTGGATTGATGGCAGCATTCGCGTGAAACTGAAAGCCCGAACCACTGCTTTTAATCAGGGCAAGGTGACCGGAAACATGACCGAATACAAACAGTGTAACTATTCCCTCCGCAAGGCAATCAAACAAGCTAAGCGTCAGTATAGAGACAAAGTAGAATCTCAATTCAACGGCTCAGACACAAGAGGTATGTGGCAGGGTCTACAGTCAATCACGGATTACAAAAAGAAAACCAGCCCCGTCACGGACTAGGATGTCTTGCTCCCAGGCAGACTAAATAACTTTTTTGCCCGCTTTGAGGACAATACAGTGCCACTGACACGGCCCGCAACTAAAACATGCGAACTCTCCTTCACTGCAGCCGACGTGAGGAAAACATTTAAACGTGTCAACCCTCGCAAGGCTGCAGGCCCAGACGGCATCCCCAGCCGCGCCCTCAGAGCATGCGCAGACCAGCTGGCTGGTGTGTTTACGGACATATTCAATCAATCCCTATCCCAGTCTGTTGTTCCCACATGCTTCAAGAGGGCCACCATTGTTCCTGTTCCCAAGAAAGCTAAGGTAACTGAGCTAAACGACTACCGCCCCGTAGCACTCACTTCCGTCATCATGAAGTGCTTTGAGAGACTAGTCAAGGACCATATCACCTCCAACCTACCTGACACCCTAGACCCACTCCAATTTGCTTACCGCCCAAATAGGTCCACAGACGATGCAATCTCAACCACACTGCACACTGCCCTAACCCATCTGGACAAGAGGAATACCTATGTGAGAATGCTGTTCATCGACTACAGCTCGGCATTTAACACCATAGTGCCCTCCAAGCTCGTCATCAAGCTCGAGACCCTGGGTCTCGACCCCGCCCTGTGCAACTGGGTACTGGACTTCCTGACGGGCCGCCCCCAGGTGGTGAGGGTAGGCAACAACATTTCCACCCCGCTGATCCTCAACACTGCGGCCCCACAAGGGTGCGTTCTGAGCCCTCTCCTGTACTCCCTGTTCACCCACGACTGCGTGGCCACGCACGCCTCCAACTCAATCATCAAGTTTGCGGACGACACAACAGTGGTAGGCTTGATTACCAACAACAACGAGACGGCCTACAGGGAGGAGGTGAGGGCCCTCGGAGTGTGGTGTCAGGAAAATAACCTCACACTCAACGTCAACAAAACTAAGGAGATGATTGTGGACTTCAGGAAAATGCAGGGGGAACACCCCCCTATCCACATCGATGGAACAGTAGTGGAGAGGGTAGTAAGTTTTAAGTGACTCGGCGTACACATCACAGACAAACTGAATTGGTCCACCCACACAGACAGCATCGTGAAGAAGGCGCGGCAGCGCCTCTTCAACCTCAGGAGGCTGAAGAAATTCGGCTTGTCACCAAAAGCACTCACAAACTTCTACAGATGCACAATCGAGAGCATCCTGTCGGGCTGTATCATCGCCTGGTACGGCAACTGCTCCGCCCACAACCGTAACGCTCTCCAGAGGGTAGTGAGGTCTGCACAACGCATCACCGGGGGCAAACTACCTGCCCTCCAGGACACCTACACCACCCGATGTCACAGGAAGGCCATAAAGATCATCAAGGACAACAACCACCAACAACTGCCTGTTCACCCCGCTATCATCCAGAAGGCGAGGTCAATACAGGTGCATCAAAGCTGGGACCGAGAGACTGAAAAACAGCTTCTATCTCAAGGCCATCAGACTGTTAAACAGCCACCACTAACATTGAGTGGCTGCTGCCAACACACTGTCTCAACTCCAGCCACTTTAATAATGGGAATTGATGGGAAATGATGTAAAATATATCACTAGCCACTTTAAACAATGCTACCTAATATAATGTTTACATACCCTACATTATTCATCTCATATGTATATGTATATTCTGTACTCTATATCATCTACTGCATCTTTATGTAATACATGTATCACTAGCCACTTTAACTATGCCACTTTGTTTACATACTCATCTCATATGTATATACTGCACTCAATACCATCTACTGTATCTTGCCTATGCCGCTCTGTACCATCACTCATTCACATATCTTTATGTACATATTATTTATCCCCTTACACTTGTGTCTATAAGGTAGTAGTTTTGGAATTGTTAGCTAGATTACTTGTTGGTTATTACTGCATTGTCGGAACTAGAAGCACAAGCATTTCGCTACACTCGCATTAACATCTGCTAACCATGTGTATGTGACAAATAAAATTTGATTTGATTTGATTATTTGATTTGAAAGTGCACGGTATGCAGAGGGTCTTATAATGGTGACATGATAAGATCGATGCTTGATTGCCGTTTGACAAATTAAAAGTATCGTTTTTATCCATAATAATCCCATCATGTGTTGTAGTGTGACCTACCCGCAGAGCCTACTCACACTATATCTGCTAGCTGTTGTCTAGAGCGCACGGGCCAAGACCAGATTAGGCACATTCACTATTTAAAGCAACAGATTTTGTAACAAAAATATAGGTATAGTTGGAAATACATTGAACATTAGATTGTTATTCGGTAAACGAAAAGTGCATGTTGTGTGCACTATGTCCTCGTGCACTGATTTTTATCGGCAACAATTCAGTTTGGTGGAAACCAGTGGAGGCTTCTGAGGGGAAGATTGCTCATAATATTGTTTGGAATGGAGTCAATGGGACGGTATCAAACACGTGGTTTCCATGTGGTTTATACCATTCCATTGACTCCATTCCAGCCATTATTTTGAGACATCCTCCCCTCAGCAGCCTCCACTGGTGGAAACACACCACTGGTGGGAAAAATCACATATTTTCTTCATGTGGAGTTTTAAAATATTTTCATGAAAATCTGTTGCCAATTGGATGGAATCCTAGCTAGTAAAAGATGGGAATAGGTAGAATTCTAGATAGCTTAGAATCTCAAATTAATCAAATGTATTTATAAAGTCCTTTTTACATCTGCAGATGTCACAAAGTGCTATACAGAAACCCAGCCTAAAACCCAAAACAGCAAGCAAAGCATATGTAGAAGCATGGTGGCTAGGAAAAACTCCCTAGAAAGACAGGAACCTAGGAAGAAACCTAAAGAGAGAGAGGCTCTGAGGGGTGGCCAGTCCTCTTCTGGCTGTGTCGGGTGGAGATTACAAGAGTACATGGCCATTTAAGGCCAGAATGTTCTTCAAGATGTTCAAACGTTCAAAGGTGACCAGCAGGGTCAAATAATAATCACAGTGGTTGTAGAGAGTGCAACAGGTCAGTACCTCAGGAGTAGATGTCAGTTGGCTTTTCATAGCCAAGCATTCAGAGGTTGAGACAGCAGGTGTGATAGAGAGAAATAGAGAGTGACAGTCGAAAACAGCAGGTCCAAGAAAAGGTAGCACGTCCGGTGAACAGGTCAGGGTTCCCTAGCCACAGGCAAAACAGTTGAAACTGGAGCAGCAGCATGACCAGGTGGATTAGGGACAGCCAGGAGTCATCAGGCCAGGTATTCATGAGGCATGATCCTAGGGCTCTGGTCCTCCGGGAGTGGAGGGAGAGAGGGAGAAAGAGAGAATTAGAGGGAGCATACTTAAATTCACACAGGATACCAGATAAGACAGGATAATTACACTAGATATAACAGACAGACCCTTGCCCCCCGGCACATAGACTACTGCAGCATAGATACTGGAGACCGAGACAGAGGTGGGTCGGGGGACAATGTGGCCGCGTTTGATGATACCACCGGACAGGGCCAACCAGGCAGGATATAACCCCACCCACGTTACCAAAGCACAGCCCCCACACCACTAGAGGGATATCAACAGACCCCAACATATTACCCTGAGACAAGGCTGAGTATAGCCCACGAAGATCTCCTCCACCGCACGAGCCCGAGGGGAACTCTATCATCTTTTTGAAACCCACACCACATACAGTACATCATATAGAACAAATATGTGTCTCTGATTAGGAATCACATGAGCTCTTGTCATTGCATTTCTATATGTTGCCAAAAGTTGGCCCAGGTGGTGGTGTTGCTTCTGATAGAAACATACCCAGAACATGGTTGCCATATTCACAGAAGCATGTCTGTACTTTCTCACATTTCCCATTAAAGCAATAATAATTTGAGTTAAACCAAAAACAATACACTACAGAGTCCATCTCCAAGTTCTAATGTGGAAAAACTGAAAAATTGCAACATATTCACTAGGGACAAATCACAGAAATCACAATATGTTAAAGGGGCAATATGCGGTTGCTACATCCATTCTTGAACTTTTTAAGTAATGATGTAGACAGTATGTGGTGTGGATTTCAAGAAGATGATGGAGAGATGCTCAGCTATATAGAATCCATAAATACTGATAACTTAAGAGAGGTAGTGGAAATGTGGTCATAATAAATTCTCAATGCATAATCCTACAGATTTCCATCTTTCAATGAGAAACTCATTTTCATTAGATCAGATAAGTGTGTTGTAATTGTTGCCAAATAATGACATAAGCATATATTTCTAAGAATGTGACAGTAGGGTGATTCACATAGCAGGTCTCGAACTCAAGCCTCCAGCACCAATGACGAAAGCCCTAACCACTATTCCAATATCAGATATCTCCAGGGAGTTTATTGGGCCAGTATAGTTAGGCCTGTTCCAGAATAAATCCTAACCGCTCCACCTAGGCACTTGTGTAGATCTGAAACAACTTGATAGGTGTAAACAATATGGTGAAAGCACTCTGAAGTAAATATCAGCTCTGTTAAAAGTACACAATAAAATATTTATTGATCATGTGGATTCAGGACTATCATTAAAACAGCGTAATATGGCCCACCAACATTAGACAAATATATAGAAAGCCTTTAAATTGCTGAAATAAGTCAATAAAATCAATGATGAGAGAATAGTCCAATTAATGTATACTTTACACGGATATGGTGGTGTAGCAAGCATGAACATCAGATTACCTTGAACCAAGAGGTTGTGAGATCAAATCCCATGTTGAATAAATGACTGATTAACTGAACATGCACAATTTAAGCAACAGACACATGTTCTTACAACTTTCCTATGAAATGCGTCTAGAACATTAATATATTAAATTCTTAGAACATGGTAACCACGTTCTGTGTAAATTCTATTTGATATTAAGGAGATGGTCTATTGAAATGGTCTCTTGGAAACATTCCTTTACCGGAACATTCCTATGAAAAAGTTAGTTAAGGACCTAATGAGACTATTACGGGAAAAGGTTGTGGGAACGTTTGAAATTAGCTGGGAGGTAATCGGGCTTGTGTTTTTATTTTTGCCAAGCACAGACAGTCAGTTTTCCTGTCATCTTAACCCCGATATATACACTTCAACCCGAGAGCCTTTGATTATGTTTTTCATTGTGGTATGTCCCTACGCCACCGCCGTAGTGACGCGTTGTTTTATTTTTTACATGGAAAATGGCTGCTTGCAGCCCAGCTCGTGTTGCTGACGGGGTAGAGGAAGGACAACTTACCGAAGCCGAACCAGAGGATGATTCCTGGGCAGAACTCGGTCCAGTTGTGAAGAGGGATCCGGTAATAAAGCTCTTGAGTCCGGTCAGCGGTTTTGAGCCGCTCACGTGGTCTGAGGACCACCGACTCTCGGCCTCTACTGCAAGTGGCATTTCTTTGATGGAGGTCTTGTGCGATGTTCACGGCAACAACCAAGACTTGGTGCTGCATCGGACCTCCATCCCCGTGCCGGACAAAGTATGTGAATTGAAGGTGAATATTGGACACATGTAGCTAGCAAACTTGCTTACTTTGGCGTTCATTCCACACCTCAAAGTTGTGAGGTTGTTGTTTTTACCTGGCTGATGCCTGCTGCCTATTTGTTTCTAACTGCTAGCAGCAGTTAACCATTTTATTCCAAAGTAAAACCTATTTAGGCTAGCAAATTAGGTTGATGAACTTACTTTGGGATTTAGATATTATCTGAAAGTCGTTTTAGTTTTCTCAGTATGGTATTCTAAATGCATTCAGATGCCTACTTTTAAAGGTATTTAAAAATATATATTTTTGTGTCCAGGTGGGTCCAGAGGAGGAGCTGTTGAGGGCCAAAGACAAGTTCTCCAGCGACCCTTCAGTGAGCCAGTCCTTGCTGGACAGAGTGTTCAACCCCACCTTAGGCGTCCATAAGGGCATCATGTACACCAGCTGGTCCCCCCTGGGCTGTGACGGCAATGGCCTCAGCCTTCTGGCCTCCCTCACCCTGGACCACAAGCTGACCGTCCACAGCAGCACCAAGCGTCTACAGTGGACAGTGGTGGCAGACCTGACCCAGCTGTATGGAGAGAGCCTGGAGAGTAGAGGCTACTCAGTGCAGGGTGGGGAGCCCACCAAGGCTAACCTCCTGGACCTGGCTGAGCTTCAGAGACGCTACCTCATGCAGACCCCTGTACGGATGGAGTGGTCCAGTGTGTGCACCACGCAGCACGTCCAGACCAACAACAAGTGGAAGGACGTGGGGACGGTGCTGCTGGCCGTGCTGATGGAGAACGGAGACCTGGTGGTGTGGCAGTTCTGCCTGCCCATGCTGGGGAAGGATTCAGTGGTGTCCTGTAACACCATCCAGTCTGGGGTGTCGTCTCCCAGTGTGCTGGCATGGTGGGAGTACGAGCACAGCGGGCGCAAGATGAGCGGACTGATCGTGGGCAGTGCGGTAGGGCCTGTCAAGATCCTGCCTGTCAACCTGAAGGCGGTGAAGGGCTACTTCACCCTGCGCCAGCCAGTGGTCCTCTGGCAGGAGTCAGACCAGATCCCTGTACACAACATCAAGTGTATCTCCCTGTTCCACCCCAAACAGAACTGTAACTGTAGCCTGGTGGTGGCGGCCAGGGGCTCCTACCTCTTCTGGTGCCTGCTGCTCATCTCCAAGGCGGGCCTCAACGTGCACAACTCACACGTCACTGGCCTGCACTCCACTCCCATCGTCTCCATGACAGCCAGCCGCCAGGGGGGCTCCATCTACACCTGTTCGCTGGACGGGACTGTCAAGAAGCTCACGCCCATCTTTACCGACATGGCCGTGGCCTTTAAGCAGGAGGAGATCGGGCTGCCAGAAGGCATGGCAGGGCGGAGGATGCATGGCATCGCGGTAAGCCCGAACGGGGCCTACCTGGCCCTGGTCAGTACTGCAGGGATGACCAATGGTCAGCACCTGGTCTCCAGGACGTACCAGGTCCAGTTTGTGACCCTGAAGACGCCAAACGACGCAGCGGCCGAGCTGCTGGAGTCCCAGGTCCAGAGCCTGTTCAAACAGACTGACCTGCTGGACCTGGTGCGCTGGAAGGTACTGAAGGAGAAATGCATTCCTGCTCTGCTGCAAGAGGAGCTGGACAAGAAGGTACACAACACAGGCTCCCCCTACCTGTGGAGGTTAAAACTCTTCCTGGTGCGCGTGCTCTACCAGTCCCTGCAGAAGGCCCCCGTGGAGGCACGCTGGCGCCCCACGCATGAAGACTCCAAGGTGTTTGTGGGGGATGAGGAGGGGGGTGGAGGAGGGGAAGAGGGGATGTCGAAGCTACAGGACCCAGAATCCCATGCGTTGGAGGAGAAGATGGGAGAGGTGATAGCGTGGATCGAGGCGGTGGAGGCCCACCTGACCAGGGAGCACATGAAGAGGGTTCTGGGGGAGGTGTACCTTCACACCTGGATCACAGAGAACACCAGTATCCCCACCAGGGGGGTCTGTGACTTCCTCACCAGTGACCCTACATACGAGGACAGGGCTGCCAAGGTTGGACTAGGCTCCCTACACCTTTTCTATTATCCTATTCCATTGCCTGAGCAATAATCAAGTGTTTAAGCATTAGGCTCAACCCTGTTGTGCATTATTCAGCACCTCTCACATCTTGCTGTCTGTACCCCAGGTCCTGATAGGTCACATCCAGAAGAAGATGAACAAGCAGACGTTCCCAGAGTACTGTAGTCTGTGTAAGGAGGTGCTACCGTTCACAGACCGCAAACAGGCTATCTGCTCCAATGGACACATGTGGCTCAGGTAAAGTGTCATCAACCTTATTTGCGTTATAACCACGAGTCACCCGATTCCAGTAATGTAAATACTGGAATTTTTGCTATGCTAGTCCAATGTTTATGCCACAGTTGCCTTCGTATGTCAGTTGGCTTTCATGTTGCAGACATCATTTTCATAAAATATCATCAATGATATTATTTTCTATGAAGAATTTCATACAAAATGTTTGCCTGATGATATTCTGAACTTCTCAATACCTTTTTCTGATGCATTTCAGTCACTTCCAACCATACCTCCTTCAGAATGAAATACTTTGACTGATTTGTAGTAGACTGTCAAAGCCCCAATTAAAAAAGTTACCGTTGTCCTGATTACATAACTTTATTTTTTTATATATTTTTTTGTACATTGTGAGGTTGTGAAAAAGTTTTGATATGAAAATGGGGTTGTGGGCCAAAAAAGTTTGGGAACTCCTGTCCTAGGGATGTCTTGAATAATGATGTCTACTGGGAATTCACTTTCACATATTCCGTTCTTTCCAGTCATTGCAAATGAAGGGAAGAATATGAGTAAAGGAAGCCACTTTAGACTATTGATACCCCTCCCACTCAGTGTCAGTGCCTGTCTGAAGCGTGCCCGTCTCTTTCAGGTGTGTGTTATCCTACCAGGCGTGCCAGACACTCACGTACAGACGCTGCCTACTGCAGGATAGCATTGCCAGACTGCCAGTGCCTGAGGGTAAGCAGCTAGCGCCACTTTCCACCTCTCTACCTCCTCTGTCTCACTCCACCCTCTTCTCTCTCTCCCAGGGCTGTTATTCACTGTCAGCTCTCTCTCATCCTGCACCCTGATCAGCATATCTCCTTATATAGCATTGACAATATATAAGAAAGTACTTTTTTTTCTCAAACTTTTTTCTTTAATTGTCACAGACTGCCTGCATAAACGATTTCCAATAAGCTTAACATTACTGAGTGTTCAAGCTGTTGTCTATTTACTGCTCAAATAGTGGAGCAGATGATTGTGATTGAACAGATGAATCTGATAAAATATTCAATGTTTATTTATTTTCCTCCTACCCTCTTCACTGCAGACCCAGACTGGATCAAGAGGATACTGCAGGGTCCTTGTACATTCTGCGACTCTCCTCTCCTCTAGGACTATAGGACATGCTAGTGGAGAGCCGGGGTTACATTGCCTGCAGCATTTGTGTGCCTGCTCGGACTAGATGGACAATTTTCACAACGTACACCACTATTCCTTATTTTTACCTGTTACTTATTGCCAAGCATAATTGATATATTTAAAATGAATTATAGCACATAACCGTATCATTTTCTAAATAAAGATTTTGAATATACATTTAAAACCCCACTGATATAACTATGGTTTAATAAGAGGAAGTGGAGTGTGTGGAGATGGATATAACCTTTTCTCTCAGAGTTCACAGCCCCATAAGTATTATTTTCCTCATCTTGACTGCATTTCCAAACACGTTTGTGTGTTATTCTGTTAGTTAAAAACAGAGGGGGGACTTGGAGTGTCAGCCCTATTTTGGTCTATATTTTGCCAAATACATATCCTATCTGACTGAGAGAAAACAATCTAAATGTACCGGTATCTGTTATTTTAATTGGCAGTGTAAAACAATTTCCATGCTGCATGTAGGAGAAAAAAGACTGTCATTCTCTTAGATGAGGACTTCCGCTACTGTAGACGGAGAGAGGGGGGGAGCGCGAGGCAGTGAGCGAGGGATAGAAAGTGTGTTTAAAACTGACGCATGTCTCCCCTGGGGGCTGATTGTAATGAGATTCTACAGTAATGAGGGACAGAGTCGGGCGGCAGGCAGATGTGAAACTAATTCTAATCAAGGGGGGGTTAGAGTTGATATTGTTAAATACAATAAACCCTTTTTTATTTTGGGGAGAACAATGTTCCATGGGGAAGGATGTGCACTCATGATGTGCTCCCGCCTTGCACCTTCCCCCTGTCTCAGAGACATAGATGTCAGTGGCCAGTGATCAAAGATGGAGTTGGACCTGGGAGACTGGGCTAGTAGCAGTACTGCTCTCTATCATGTCCTCTCTCATCCCTTACATCCCCAGCATATCCCTGTGCACAGCCCCGGCCAGGCAGAGGGGTGAGGCTGCTCTGGAGCTAGCCCTGCGTCAGGAAGTGGCCCTGGCTCTCGCTTCTCAACACTTAATGAGAGGGCCAGAGTTTTACCCAGAATCCTCAGCCCATTGTCAACACTTTTTCTAGACAGACAGATCTGTTCAGAATTTAAATTAATTTGTGGAAATAATGATAATTTGCCTGTTTTCTGCAAAGTGGCTCATTATGTCTGATCTAAGGTTGTCTGTGGTCGATATAGCGGTAGTATGTGTGACGTATTTTGGCGATCAACACTGACAATATGTCTTCAGGTTTTTAATTATTCATTAGAAGCTAGCACTTTGCTAATTATTACCATTCAATATTATTAGACAATGTGCAAGCTCTGCAG
Organism: Oncorhynchus clarkii lewisi; assembly: GCF_045791955.1. Classification (NCBI taxonomy): domain Eukaryota; kingdom Metazoa; phylum Chordata; class Actinopteri; order Salmoniformes; family Salmonidae; genus Oncorhynchus; species Oncorhynchus clarkii. The sequence continues at coordinate 32,804,094 of NC_092151.1, read as the reverse complement.
CATTATACAGAGCATACAGGTTTTTTGATCATGTGATTGGCTCCCAGTAAGCGTGTTTGTCAAGTGGAAGTGGGCCTTCAGGTGAGAATGTTCTTGTCATTGATAGGTGGAGACCAGTGCTGTTAGAGGTTAGCGGTGTTTGGTTGAACCTCCTCCTGCTTTAATAGAATAATCTGTCAAAGAGCATTTCCACCAGTAATTACCGTCTCCCCTCCCTTTCTTCCTCTGTCTTAGCTCTCACAAGACTTCAAAGAGGGATTCTTCTCTATGCATACAATATTTATAGCCTTCATGTCAATGGCTGGATCGCATGAAACATTCATAGCACCTTTTCACACTTTTATTTAATATGCTATTCCTTTTGTTTATCTAGTTTGAATATGATACAATATACTGTATCTACTCTTATGTGTACATATGCATTTTGTAGTACCCAAATATCTCTATCTCCACCCATTTGCACGGCAGTTGCTTCATTTCACTGGAATATCCTTATGGGATCAAATCCATGTTTCCGTTTGTATTTTTTACATTTCATGTTGATTTCTCACTTTTGTATTTTGCTGTGTTTTGAGTCTTTTCGATAACTTCAGTCAGCTATTTTTACATTGGCGTCATAGTTTGGAATGGAAGGCCAACGTTGGACAAATGGTTTCCATTAGAATGTCTCACCTGGACTGCCCAGTTTTCTGTCCTTAAGTCCTATTTGACAGTTGCATGTCAACTAACAGAGTGGACTGTCAACCCAGAGAAACTGATCCCTATAGTACCTAAAGATGACAGCACTCACTTCTCTCTCATCTAGCTCTGTGAAACCTTGTGTCCTTGTCACATTGCCGTTTCACAAGTTCAGTGTCTCCTTTATCCCATTTCATTGGGTCGTCTGGACTTTTCTGTGACCCTAACTATTTGTAACCAAGAGTTATATTTTCCTTCTGTTGTGTAAATAAACATTTTTGTCTTTGTACATTTTTTTTGTGATTTTTTTTTTTCTCCCACTGAATTAAAGATTCTAATATGTAGTCATAAAAATCGAATCCTCCGTAGTAATTGTATTACCCTAAACAATGATGTTTGTTTATGCAGGAAACAGACAGTCCCCTAACTCTGAGATAAACATGACTGTCTGCAATGTTTGGACCCCAAAAATAAACACAACATTTTGGAGAACGAACGCTTTTCTGAAGTCACTTCCCTCCGCCGTTCTGCTCACACACTCCAACCCCTGAGAGAATACTTTTCTCTCCTCAGGTTTTAAACTATTCCAAACTAAGGCACATCTTCTAACTTGTCCCTGCTAATGAAGTGAGTCTGTGGGGTTTGTTTCTAGGCAGGCTGTTAACAAGGTCCTTTAACGGGTAGACTCCCCTCTCTCCTCTTCCTGTCCCTAGAGGGGTTGGGGCAGTGACCCGAGACCAGTGGTGGGGATATGTGGAGAGAAGGGGGACGTCCGTCATTAGAGACGCTGCTTGTTCTTGTTGCTAAGCATGGGGCCACTGAAGTGGAACTAATACTGAGCAGTAGCAGCAGAAAGGGCATGAGCAGGGAGGTTTGTGTTTTGCTGCTACATTAATTAAGCTCATTCTCAACACGGGACCTGCCACTCTCAGCCAGAGTTAAATAAGTCTAAGGGGGTGTTATGTGTGTGGTTTCATGTTGGCTCCACTTAGCGACCAGAATGTCCATCTAACTAATAGGATTTGTATGATATGGAGTTGATGTGAATGGAGAGTTGTACTGCCCCGTCATTGGTAAGTGAGTCATTTACTGGATCAGTCTGGATGAATCCGATGTCAGTTGAAAAGAGAAACCTAACTTATACCTGGCTTTCTTCAGCTTGTTTCTTCTTTGTGTGAGACACTGTACATGTGTTGTAGTTGTAAATCTCGACAGTCGCTTTTTTAGGATGTTTCTCTCCATCACTTATGACACCGTGAGGTGACAGCTCTCGATAATAGTGACAGCGTTGAGTTACAGCTGAGAAAGATTGCCTTCAAGTGTCTGACTGGATCCAGACTCGTACCTAGGACGCTTTCCTCTCCTTTTGAAGGCTGAAGGGCTTTTTGGTGCCTTTTATATTCCCACATTTCAGCCAAAAGACAAATGGAAATGACTTGTTTAAATGTTTGCTTTAATATCAGTCTTTCAGAGATCAGAACATGTCATATGCATACACCTCATAGCCCACGTATCACACAATGTGTAACAGTCCCTTAAACAGTTTAATAGAATCATAACGGTTGCTTTTCATTGCTTTATCTGACAAGGGAAACTTAAAGGCACCTTTCTTCTTTGACTAAACTGAATTGTATAGCAAGTGCCGGAAGTAAATACAAAGAGGCTGCTGTCTACTGTATTGTGTCTCTCACGTAGGCCTATATCACAGGTTGAAGAGTTGAACTCTTCGACATAGGAATGCTACTGTATTGTGTCTCTCACGTAGGCCTATATCACAGGTTGAAGAGTTGAACTCTTCGACATAGGAATGCTACTGTATCATCTTTGGAAAGATAATCAACGAAGAAGATAAAGTGAGATGCGTGAAGAAGGCATTGGCTTACTGTTGTTCTGACTAAAAAGTCAAACAGTTTACTGGCAGTGCACATAATCATGAGTGTTTGTGTTTGTTTAAGTGTCTGTTTGGCTGAGAGTGTATGAGAGTATTTCAGGGTTTGGTTATGCAGAAATTATAATTAGTATTTTATTAACTTTTTTTGTAAGAAATACCAGTAATAACTACTGTGCAATACCATTAGAATTAATATTTATGTTTCTTGTCATGAAATATTCATTAAGTTGGTATAAAAAAAAAGAACAAGGAGCAAGAGTGGGGAGTGAGGTGTGTAGTGTGAGGTGTGTAGTGTGTGGGTAGTGTGTGTGGTGTGTGTTTTGGAAAGTGGCGGTAGGTCCACATCACCTATCGCGCAAGAAAGCTACTGACAAAACCCTTGGATTGCATATCTGACATTTATTAACAAAAGCAGCAGCAATAGCATCTTCCTCCCCTTGATTTTTCAACCATCCCTTCCTCACTCCCTCCTTCTCTGCCTGAGGTGATATGAGTCCCCCTGTTCACCCGGTCTCCCCATCTCTCACATTCTTTCTCCCTCTCTCTCTCGCCCATCCCTACCTTTCTCTCCCTCATTTCCCCTTCGTTCCATCTACCCAAATTAAGAAATTAATGAGGGATAGGTTCTTTACCAACTGCCCCCGCAATGTTTACCACTGATGAAATTATAATGTAGGCCTGCTGTATTATTTATAAGCCAATTAGGGGAAGTGTTACTTGATTTGATGGGGAGCCGACACACAGAGTACATTTAACTAATAGAGAGAAAGAGAGTAGAGGAAAGGAAGGAGGGAAAGAGAGAGAGAGGACAGCTGAGGCTGATGATTCCGTACGATGCTCTAGGATTACGTGGCTAATTGCCCTGCTTTATCTGTCTGTCACGGATAGCCATGCATATTTCAACATTTCCAAACACTTTGATTGTTTGCACTCGTGTTGGGGCTGTAACAAGTAGAGCAGAGGCCAGAGTGGAGTGTAGTTAAAAACTGGCAGCAGGGGAGCTCGGAAGGAGCACGGGGCAAGCGAAGGGGGAGTGGGGGGGGGGGGGGGGCTATACAAAACTCATTGTGACAAGTGTAGGGGAAGTTTTGACAGGGAGGAAAGGGCACAAATATATGAAAAGCATACATCCATCAATCAATCAAATGTATTTATAAAGCTCTTTTTACATCAGCAGATGTCACAAAGTGCTCGTACAGAAACCCAGCCTAAAACCCCAAACAGCAAATTCAGCTTAAAGGGATAGTTCACCTAAATTACAAAAATGGTTGTCTTACTCTGTGAGCAGTCCATGGACAAGGTATGACAGCAATCCATGCTTTGGTTTAGTTTCCCTGGCACTGTTTCCATATGCTGTCATTTTAGCATATGTGGCACAAATCCTATTCAAGTCCTGGTACCAATATTAGCATATTTCGTGCGTGATGTTGAGCCATGTTGAACCAAAGGGCCTCAAAATTGTAGACAGGGATAAATAATGTATTTTATCTAAATGTGTCCTTATATTTTCCCTTGTTGGCTTCCATATGGACATCTATAAGTTTAGTATGTTTTAAATGTGTGCCACCCCCTGCTGTAACATTCTAATTCTGCTGGAGCCCCAAAGGATAGCTCAGAGGAAGGAGCATCTCTCTCTGACTGATCAGCTATTTGAAAGTCGATCAGACACTTATGCAAAGGAGGGGAAACTGGAGCAAAGGCATGGTTAATTATCTGATGAGGGAAGTTTATCTGAACGGTTTCTTTTCCTCTCCTCTTTTATCCTGCAGGATCACATGGCACCTCTTTACATAACAAAAGAGCTACCTGGCTGACCTGCTTCAGTTAAGCTACATCCTGATCCGCGCGCATGCACAAGCACACACACACACTCATCTTGTGTCATCCCAGGCACGCCTGGTCTGAGAGAGGCTGTCATAATTAAATAGGAAATCTAACTTCTGTACTCTAAATTATAACTCTCTGATGACAGTATCTGAATTGAATATCGAAGCTGCTCTGGATGGAAACAGTGTCCACAAGCACAGCTCATGCACATGTAAACTAAGACCTGGCTGTTGGGTCTTACCCAAATATTGATACAGCAGTCTAATTAATTCACAATTAAAAGTATTAGCGGAGGCTTTGTGTGCTGGCAGAGGCCGGGTTTCCTCCTTTAGGGAATGAGGGGTAAGATGATCCACCCTATGTGCCAGGCCTTGTCCTCCAATCTCTCCTATAGGACTGTGGTTTCTCCATTAGAACACCTAGGGTGCCTTCAAAATGGCTTCCTACTCCCTATATAGTGTCCTACTTTTGACCAGAACCCTATGTTCACTATAATGCACTATATAGGGTGTCATTTCAGACCTAGACAAGGGCCCTACACACGGGCACACACGTCACCATGTTGACTTATTCATCCCTCCTAAAGCCCATGTAACGGGATAGCCGTTAATTAATGTAGCTGTCGGGTAAATGGTTGCCGCCGGTCAGATCAACATCCCGTTCCATCAGTAACATTATCAAAGCCTTGTTTTCATGCCAGGCCTTGGGCTCAATTAAGATAATGTTATGCAAACGAGGTCTCCCTCCATTAGCCTCATCACTGAAGGGCCCTTAACGGCATCATTGGGGCACTCCAAAGGACAATTACTATTGCACCGCCTGCACCTATGAGATCTCCCATCATCTCTAAATATGGCGTCACAGTCTTGAGTCGTAACTGGAGGGTGAGGAGTCATGGCAGGGAATCGACCCAGGTGGGTGTCTGCCACCCCCCAACCAGCTGGGGAGCAGGGACTGTGTTGCTAGGTGGAGGTAGGACAAATAGTCCACCTGTAGTCAGGGGAGTAGGGATTGAAGGTGAAAAGGGTTTCATTATGGCTAACCTAAAGAGATTGTTCCTCTTTCTATCAATCAACAATTTAATATTTTGTGAGCTTACATCCACAGAGAGGATAGTAGGTAAATCCTTTGAATTAAAATGACTGTCTGGACCATAGACATTAAAGTCTGGACTAATGGAATATTAGAATTACACAATCAAATTTTAAAAATAGGCTCTAAGATGCTGATTCAACTTGCTCTCCCAAAAGAGCAATAACCACCATCTCTACAACACTAAAGGCATTAATTAGCATGCTCCAGTTTGGCTGGCGGATAGCCGAACAAGTGTGCTCGCACACTCACAAGACATTCAAATCAAATCAAATTGTATTTCTCATATGCCCCCGAATACAACAGGAGTAGACCTTACAGTGAAATGCTTACTTACAAGCCCTTAACCAACAATGCAGTTTTAAGAAAATACCCCCCAAAAAGAAAGAGATAAAAATAACTAGTAATCAAAGAGCAGCAACAAAATAACAATAGCGAGGCTATATACAGGGGGTACCGGTACAGAGTCAATGTGCGGGGGCACCAGTTAGTAGAGGTAATTGAGGTAATATGTACATGTAGGTAGAGTTATTAAAGTGACTATGCATAGACAATAACAGAGTAGCAGCAGCATAAAAGAGGAGGCAATGCAAATAGTCTGGGTAGCCATTTGATTAAATGTTCAGGAGTCTTATGGCTTGGGGGTAGAAGTTGTTTAGAAGCCTCTTCGACCTAGACTTGGCGCTCAGGGACCGCTTGCCGTGCGGTAGCAGAGAGAACAGTCTATGACTAGGGTGTCTGGAGTCTCAGACAATTTTTAGGGCCTTTCTCTGACACCGCCTGGTATAGAGGTCCTGGATGGCAGGAAGGTTGGCCCCGGTGATGTACTGGGCCGTATGCACTACCCTCTGTAGTGTCTTGCAGTCGGAGGCTGAGCAGTTCCCATAACAGGCAGTGATGCAACCCATCAGGATGCTCTCGATGGTGCAGCTGTAGAACCTTTTGAGGATCTAAGGACCCATGCCAAATCTTTTCAGTCTCCTGAAGGGGAATAGGTTTTGTTGTGCCCTCTTCACGACTGTCTTGGTGTGCTTGGACCATGTTAGTTTGTTGGTGATGTGGACGCCAAAGGAACTTGAAGCTCTCAACCTGCTCCACTACAGCCCCGTCGATGAGATTGGGGGCCTGCTCGGTCCTCTTTTTCCTGTAGTTCACAATCATCTCCTTTGTCTTGATCACGTTGAAGGAGAGGTTTTTGTCCTTGCACCACACGGTCAGGTCTCTGACCTCCCTATTGGCTGTCTCATCATCGTCGGTGATCAGGCCTACCACTTTTGCGTCATCTGCAAACTTAATGATGGTGTTGGAGTTGTGCCTGGCTATGCAGTCATGAGTGAACAGTGAGTACAAGAGGGAACTGACCACGCACCCCTGAGGGGCCCCTGTGTTGAGGATCAGCATGGCTGATGTCTTGTTACCTACCCTTACCACCTGGGGGTGGCCCGTCAGGAATTCCAGGATCCAGTTGCAGAGGGAGGTGTTTAGTCCCAGGGTCCTGAGCTTATTGATGAGCTTTGAGGGCACTATGGTGTTGAACGCTGAGCTGTAGTCAATGAATAGCATTCTCACATAGGTGTTCCTTTTGTCCAGGTACGAAAGGGCAGTGTGGAGTGAAATAGAGATTGCATCATATGACCAGCCTTTCAAATCATTTCATGGCTGCAGTCATGAGTGCTACAGGTCGGTAGTAATTTAGGCAGGTTACCTTAGTGTTCTTGGGCACAGGGACTATGGTGGTCTGCTTGAAACATGTTAGCATTTCAAACTCAGACAGGGAGAGGTTGAAAATGTCAGTGAAGACACTTGCCAGTTGGTCAGCGCATGCTATGAGTACACTACCTGGTAATCTGTCTGGCCCTGCGGCCTTGTGAATGTTGACCTGTTTAAAAGTTTTACTCACATCGACTACGGAGAGCGTGATAACAAAGTCGTCCAGAACAGCTGATGCTCTCCTGCATGTTTCAGTGTTACTTGCCTCGAAGCGAGCATATAAGTTATTTAGCTCGTCTGGTAGGCTTGTGTCACTGGGAAGCTCTCAGCTGTGCTTCCCTTTGTTGTCTGTAATAGTTTGCAAGCCCTGCCACATCCGACGAGGGTCGAAGCAGGTGTAGTACGATTCGATCTTAGTCCTGTTTCTTATAAGCTTCTAGGTTAGAGTCTCGTCTCAGTGCGAACGTGTGAACGTTGCCTGTAATCCATGGCTTCTGGTTGGGGTATGTACGTACAGTCACTGTGGGGACGACATCATCGATGCACTGATGTGGTGTAGTCCTCAATGCCATCGGAAGAATCCCAGAACATATTCCAGGTGGTCTAGAGTTTTTTTTTTCCTCCGGCTGCACATTTAACATGCTGATAGAAATTAGGTGAAACTGATTTAAGTTTCCCTGCATTAAAGTCCCTGGCCACTAAGAGTGCCAGCCACCTTCTCGCTTGAAAGCCGAGAAAAAATAAGCAATAGTACTGTTTGTTCATTTTGAGATGCCGTGACAAGTATACATTTCCTCAAAATAGTCAGAGTTAATCTAAGATAACTCAAGAAATCTGTCATTAATCATAATTGTGCCATTTTTCGTCTATCTAAGATGTTTGGTGCCGTATTTCTTAATGAAATAAAGTGCATGAAAAGGAGTCGTCTCTCATTGAATGACAACAAAAACTACTGACGAATCACTACTGTTTACCAATCAACGACGAAGGGGCGTAGACTTCGGCGAAGGACTTCGGGTTGCCTAAAAAAAAAAATTGTGTGCCCAAACAACTGAAAAAAACCTTACCCAAAACAAGAAAAAGAACGTCACAAAATGTCGCCACAATATAAGCACAAACTTTTCCAAACTTTTTCGGCTGGGAAGCATGCGGACTCCTTAAGACATCCATTCAGTTCTCACCTCCACCTCCACATCTTACACTTACTTCACATCCACCTAGCTAGCAGGCTAAGCTGACCAGGCGTCTATCTTGACCCTGGTTTAATGATTCCTCTGATACACATTGAGGCACATCATTCCACAACATAGCACAGCTTTGCAGCTGAAGGTCCACAAACCTCCCTCCTACCTCTCAGAGAAAAGACTGTGTGTTAGCGTGGCTCCTTGGGAATTTTAAGAGTCAAGCCCCTCTAAATCTCCCTGTTTCTACTTTTAAAAATCAATACCATAAATATCCTGTGTGTCCCTCTCGCCTCAGACCAGCACATCCCTCACATCCAGGTCACTGGAGCGGTGAATTTCACCCTCACCTCGGGCTATGTTTAAAATAATCCCTGTTTTTGGGCTTTAAATGGCCAAGGATCTCAGGTGTAGCTTTTGAAACAGGGAGGGGAGAGGGAGAGTCATGTTTAACATATGCTAATGGTGAGTGCCAATGGCTAAGTCCTGGCATCGACCCGCGTAGTGTGTGATTAGGGTAGTGAAGCTGAGCCTATCCTAGAAACAGATCGAACAGCCAAAACTCTCAATATGGATGCGCCTGTGCTCACAGCAGCTCACTGCCAGCCACATCCAGCTGCTTCTATTGATTTCTGCCCTCAATTATATAATGGAAGCTCTGTTCAGGATTTGAGCTAAAATCACATAGTTTGGAGAGCCAACGTCTCCCATAAATCAAGCGTTTTCCCTCATATCAAATTGGATTTTTATCGACAGTGTTTGACAGCCTCTACGGAGACCTGTGTGTGTGTGTTAGTGTGTGTGTGTGTGTGTGTGTGTGTGTGTGTGTGTGTGTGTGTGTGTGTGTGTGTGTGTGTGTGCGTGCGTGCGTGCGTGCGTGCGTGCGTGTGTGCGTGCGCGCGTGTCTTTCTGTCAAAATTAAATGTTATCTTTAGTTGAGTTCTAGGAACAGAAAGAGGAATTGACTTGAAACTTGATCATGCAGTTCAGCAGGCCACATCTTAGGCCTTTACAACAAATATGTTTTTCAAACCCTTGCATTAGTTCTCCTACACACAGCTCTCATTTATAATTGGAGAAAATACATGTTTTGGCTGTTTGTTAGGGCTTTTGATACCTACTAACACAACTTTATTCTATTGTTATTAAAGTCCTCTGAATGAGGATAGTCTCTGTCTTTAGTTAGATGAACAAATCAAATACATTTCATGCACACCTGTGTTATATTTCCATTTCAGGGGTTTTGGTATTTCCTGTGATAGTCAGACAAACTAATTGCCGCAAACTGTCAAATTATATTGGCATACCCATCCACGTTCATTTAAGGCGACTCGGGACAAAATGTTAAGAGGAGGAAATAATGAAAAGTTAAAGCACTTGCCCTTGTGCCTCCTGGGAATTTAAACTGAGAGTAACTGATACACAGACAACCCAGTAAACTGACAGGTATAAGCTCTGTACCGTTCCAGCGTGTCCTACACATTGACAGCCACGACCCCATTTCAACTCACTGTCCTTTCTGCAAATGAGAGCACCATCATTATCACATAGTGCCATCAGACACCTGAGGAAGACAGGTGGGGGGGAGGGGGGGGGCGGTGGGGGTGGTAATCGGAGTCGGAGATGCTAATCTAGCTACGGCAGGGTTTTGGGAGGATAATTGTAGCCCTGCCGCAGCTCAGGTGATGATGCAAAAGATCCACACGAGTTAAGACCCCCCCAAGATGCTCTGTTTTACTGCTCTTCGTCCTCTTCCTCCGTTCCCTCTCGCCCCCCCCCCCCCCCCCCCTCTCTCCACCTCTTCTGTATGAATATTCTCTGGCACGCCTAACAAACCCATGGTAAGAGGCGGTGGCTAGGCGGTGGGGAAGGGTCGCGGGCGTAGCTTTAGCTGGAGTAATGAGGCCTAATCCCCTGCTGACTAGGGCCTGTTTAAACAGCTACTGCCTGAGCCACCCAGTAATGGAGTAATTAACCCCAGCACCCTCTCCTGCCCAGCAGCTCTACACCTCCACCAAGTCTTCTCAGCACCAGCAGCCTCAGCAGCACTACATCTCAACTACCCCTACTCTACACAGCTTCAGCAGCCCCTGTTCCAGTCTCAACCACAGAGAATGATAGAGTAAGGGAAAACGATGTGATGGGATGAGAGAGGATCAATGTTGAGGAGAGAGAGATATGGTAGAGAATAACCAACGAGAAGGACATCAATACTATATCCCTCACTAACAGGTTCATATATCCTCCAGGTATACAGTGTGAGAGGTAGGACTATACAGTTAGTGTTGAAGTATTAGCATGGTAATGATGGTTAATGGTTCAGGGCTCCCTATTAACACTGTCATGATGATAAGTACGTACATGTTGTCAATGTCTATTACAGGCCAGAACAGGCTCAGACAGCTATCCAGGTACAAAGCACATCTCCACTGATCTGTTTTCCATAAAATCTGACACAACATTTTCCTTGTATTTGCTTTTAGTGGGCTCACAAAAACAATGAGGCACAATCCAACAGCGTACACAACACACAATATCCCAGTGTGCCAATAGAAAAAGCCTTGTATGTGTCTGCTGCTATCTCCAGCTGGCTTATGCAGAGAGAGGCACGGGGGCGTTTGAAGAAAGAAGCCACCACACATTATGCTAGATGAAATGCTATCATGCGTGGTCGCTGAATGGTTTGTGTCATTAAGAGAACACGTCAAATAGAGAACTGAACACACTCATAAACCTGCCTGGCGTTGCTTCTCTGAGGGAAGGCAAGATTAAGGGAATGTTCAGAGGCTCTTCTCTGTCAAGACTTGAAAGATCCCACGACACTCCTTGTATCTGCCGGCACGGCGACCAAATCGTGCACACTCTGCCGCCTCTGTGGCTGTCAAAGTTGTTCTGACATCCCCTTTATCAGGTATACAAGCTTTAATCCAGACACAGATAAATAAATCAACACATACAGGGGCTGCTGCTCTCATTAGCACCTCCTGGTGGCGGGGCAGGAGAACAACAAGGAATGGGGCTTTTTGGTGCCAGAACATCATTAGTATTGCTGGAGGTGACAACAAAGAAAGGGCCAATTACATTGTACATAATTGGTGATGAATGAATAATAATCAACGGCAGTAGACTCAGACAGGCAGAGTACTGGATTAACGAGCAAATGAGTAAAGCAATATTTTTTTGACGATCAAGTCCAATGAGTCCACACGCCTGAAGAAAATAACCTGGAAAATAAAGACAGCATCTGTGGCATCAGACAGGATCTCAGCAAATTGGGCTCATCTCCACCCGCGTGGCTTGTGGCATGAAAGAAAACGGAATTGAATTTCAAAGTGTATCTATCAGCTTGTACAAACAGAGGAATGTGTTGCGTTCCCCATTTTTCGGCGGTGGAGAATCTAGAGATCCATTTTGACGCCGGGCGCAACATCTGGAGGAGACAGACGAGAGAAAATAGAACAGAGAGGGATAAATTAGAGCTGACAAGCCGACATGCAGGCAGACACGCAGCACATCAGAGCCCAGAGCTGGATGGACGTATCAGGCCTGTTTGGATACCACAATCCTAACTCTGAAAACACACACTAGAGAGGGTTGTCTGTTTGTCTGCAGAAGCAATCTGAGAAATTGACAATGAAACACCAAAGAAGGAGAGAACAGGGAGGAAGAACAACATGTGCCCCGATATGAGTATTATAACTTAGTCAGAAGTGACTTTGCAGAAGGGGAGAAAACCCCAGGAAAGACACTGTTTTTGTGTATCTGTCTGGATGTATTTCAGTAGATTCTTTTTATTTAGTTTTAACAGTGAAAGTGAAGCAGACAGAGATCAGCAGCAACCAAAATGATGTCTGGGCTGAAAAGTGAGATCTGTTGTTTCATTGTTCTGTTTGTTTGTTTGTTTGTTTTGAAGACGGGTCTAGCAGTGGAAGCACATCCCTTTCAGAATACAAAAGATGCCTCAGAGGCAATGTAAGTGCATTTTTATGCTGATGGCTGCATGACACGAATGGGGGTGAAACTGCTACTCTGCTCGGTGAGAGTAGACAGAGCAGGTACAGTGAGGAGAATATCCGAAAAGGATGGAGATAATACATCTAATAGAAAAATATGAGAAGATGAGAGGACAAAAAAAATCATTTATTTCCTATAAGAGTAGTGGTGGATTACCCAGGGGGCCCTGTAAGTTGTGAAAAATTAAAGGAGACGGATTCAAACTGTCCAATTTCCACATCAAACAAGCCATGGCTCCATGCTCCTGGAGAGGCTGCTTCACACACTGCCTAGCCTCAGAAAGGTGCCCCACCCAGCCCCCCTCCCTAGTCCTTCCAACACCACCACGGTTTTATACCCCGCTACCGGTTGATATTCTCCATTTTCTCAGTAACCCCGCTCCCTCTCCAATTCCCCTAAGCACTGTACTGGTTACACTAGCCACTGTCTTTCCCCTGTCTAATTATACCCTTGTGAGTCTATTAATCAACTTGTGAATTATTTAAGAAGGAGTGCTCTTCTGCCTGTAACTTGCTTTGACACTGTGAGGGAGAGAGGAGAGAGAGGAGAAAGGGGGATAAGGTGGGGGAATGAGAGAGTTAGAGAAAGATGGGGGAGGAAGGACGGGTGGGTCGGTGGGTGGAAAGAAAGAAAGAAAGTAAGAAAGAAAGAAAGAAAGAAAGAGAGGGAGGGAGGGAGGGAGGGAGGGAGGGAGGGAGGGAGGGAGGGAGGGAAAAGGATATGGAGAGAGAGATGGAATCAGGGTCTCCCGCATTGGCATGTCCCTCAGGACCACCCTGCCTCTGCCACTCTGTGCAGTGCAGCGCCAGACGAGACAAACCTCCGTCAACATTCACTCTGTTTTTTCCACCCTCTGTTTTCATGCATAAGTTTTCATCACAAACAGGAATTCATGAATATATGGAGTGATACAGTGAGAAATAGAGAAAGAGAGATGGGAGAAAGACAAAGAAAAAACAGAGAAATGGGGAAGGCGAGAAGAAGAGATATTGTCAGAGGGCCACAGAGCGCCAAAAAAATAAATGTAGATGGCAACACACACACACACACACACACACACACACACACACACACACACACATATTATAGGGTGAATGGGCACCTCCAGTGTTTGACAGGGGCCTGGCTGTGTCTCCCCTGTGCAGGTGTGTGTGCTGCTGTGCTGGTTGTTAGCATGCTGTATCCTCACACTCCCACGGTCCTCTGCTCCTGCTAATTTTATCAGCTGAGAGGTGTGTTACCTCCTTAATGACTCCCACTGCCACCCACCAAAAGCAGCCAGGGCAAAAGAAAACATCCCCGTAAGTGAGATCATTATTATTTTCATAATGCTACGTGGTCTCTGTCGGACCCCTGGTGCATAACACAATGCCCACAGAATTATAATGAATACAGTCAGAGGTTTTCGAGATATAAGTGAGTTTGTTTCACCGAATGTACAATGGTCTACTTGCTCAGTAAATGTGGGTGTATGTGAGAAAGGAGTGTAATAATTCAGAGATTATGTCAAATTTAAAATTGTAGGCTACATCTAATGTGTGTGTGTGTGTGTGTGTGTGTGTGTGTGTGTGTGTGTGTGTGTGTGTGTGTGTGTGTGTGTGTGTGTGTGTGTGTGTGTGTGTGTGTGTGTGTGTATGCGTGTCTGTGTGTGCATGCGTGTGTGTGTGCGTGTGTGTTATTTTTGAGACAAAGAAAGACAGTATGCGTGAGTGTGTATCAGTTTGTATCCTTGGGTGTCATTGTTGTCTCCATCAGTGTGTCTGCGACCAGCATCTCTCATTAGGCCTGAGGTGGGCTGGTGGCTGGTAGCTAGCTGGTGGCTAGTATTGGTGGCTACTGGCTGGTGGTTGGTGGCTGCTGGCTGTTGGTTGGTGGCTGGTGGTTGGTGGCTGGTGGCTGTTGGTTGGTGGCTGGTGGCTGGTAGCTGGTGGCTAGTATTGGTGGCTACTGGCTGGTGGTTGGTGGCTGCTGGCTGTTGGTTGGTGGCTGGTGGAAGGTGGTTGGTGGTTGGTGGCTGGTGGCTGATGGCTGATGGCTGATGGCTGATGGCTGATGGCTGGTGGTTGGTGGTTGGTGGCTGGTGGCTGATGGCTGATGGCTGGTGGCTGGTGGTTGGTGGCTGGTGGCTGGTGGCTGGTGGCTGGTGGCTGGTGGCTGGTGGCTGGTGGCTGGTGGATGGTGGCTGGTGGCTGGTGGCTGGTGGCTGGTGGCTGCTGGCTGCTGGCTGCTGGCTGGTGGTTGAAGGTTGGTGGTGGCTGGTGGCTGATGGTTGGTGGCTGGTGGCTGGTGGTTGGTGGCTGCTGGCTGGTGGTTGAAGGTTGGTGGTGGCTGGTGGCTGGTGGTTGGTGGCTGCTGGCTGGTGGTTGAAGGTTGGTGGTGGCTGGTGGTTGGTGTCGGAGTGGAGGAGGCAAATGTGGTTCCACACCAGCCCATCGCTCTGGGATGTTTAATAAATTAATAAAAGTTGCTCAAGGGAGTGCTGCTTGGGATGCCCTGAGAATAGTCGTGGTTGGCACTCTCCTCCGCCCCGCGGTCTCTCGGGGGCCCATCCGTGTTTGCTTTAACTAACTAGCTCTGACTGAGGAGAGTAGGCTTTAGAACTCTACAGGAAGGCCTAGTGGGAGGCTGATGGCGGTGGATGGAGGGACAGAGGAAGGAGAAGAAAGACTGTAGAGACCAGAGAGGGTGAGACAAAGTACAAGTGGACAGAAGAGGAAGAAAGACAAAACAACAGTGGTGATGAGACTTGTTTGTAGCCTAAAATAATATTATCATTATTTAACAGTTACTTTACACAACAGATCTGTTTGGGGGTTTTTGTCCAGCGATATGTTCCAATTAAACACAAAGAAAAAGTATTGCATTTCTAAAAATCTAGAGAGAATCTGCATATTTTCATCTCCTTTCAGGAAAAACAAAGGGAAAAATTTAAATATATTATCATCTCTTAAATATCCTTTTAAAAATAAACAAGACAAACAAAAACAAAACACAACAAAAAGCCCTTCTCTTCTGTCTCTTCCAATGTATCTCTATTTCTCTTCTATCTCTTTTGGCTGATGAATCTCTGAGGAGGAGAAGCAGAGAGGGAAGTCATTTGCATATAAACTGTGAGAGGCAGGGATTGTCATCGGCGGCACATTAGACGCAAGGAGCGCGAAGGGAGACGATTTCCATGTGCAAATTTCAGCCCCGCCAAACTCTGTGTGCATTATTATTTCATCAGCGCCTAGGAAGAGTCCCTCTGTTCCAAAAGCCCAAGTCCCCACGGACACTTGAAGATTCCGACCAAATCCCTCCGCCTATCTTCTCCCCCACCAGCCCCCACTGACTGTCTGTTTACACTAGCTCCATGACGTTGAAAGAGTCGACCGCCCCTGAAATGGGCAGGGATCAGATCACAGGGAAGTCCAGGAATAGCGAGACAACAGGTGCGACCAGCGACATTGGTGTTCCACACATTAATTGCTTGTAAACTGTGAGACTGGAGGCTAGCATGCTTTCAAGTTTTAAAGGAGATTACAGCCAATTAGTGGGGCCTCTGAAACCGTGGGCTGCCTGGGGAATAAATGCTGATTCCTAATGTGGGGCAGCGAAGAGCAACAAAGGAACAGCCACAGTCTCCCGTTTGGAAACACACACTTTGTACATGTGGGACAGAGCAATTTAGTAACACACACTCTCACACAAACATGCCAGTGCAAAAAAATCTAAAAAATATACAGATTGATAGCAGCAGTTGATGAAAGTGCTGTTGCGACATTAAAAATGCATGGAGTAATACTGAATACATCAACACACATAACACGTGCACACTCCCAAAGAGGCAGATGGAGAGAGACAATGAGATAAATATGTTTTAAAAGGTGAAGGGAACGTTTGTGGGTCGGGGTACTTATTTCATCCTTTTAAATCAATTTGTCAAATTCTCTTAGGGCTGTGTTACCCAGAGAAGTCGGTGTTTCCCTGTTAACTGCCATCTTTAATGTCTTGTCTGACGCGCTCCACCGTACCACAGCACACTAGAGACTGAGCACAAGGTGATGCAGAGCCCCGATCCCACGTGGAGAGACTCACTGAATGATTTCAGTCTCTGTTGCATGTGTACCTTTCTTCCACCCTGTGCCCCTGTTAAGCAGATGTATGGCCAATGTTCTAGACTCCAGCCTCAGTCTAACGATACTGCATCTCCCATCTGTGGAGGCTCAATGACTGTACTAGAGAGGGTTTCTACCACAGGAGAGCTTCAGGTAGAAGTAACATGACAAAGAGGGAAAGAGAAAACCACTATAGAAACAAAGGCAGAAAGCAGTGGCACTTCATCACAGGTACTTCCCCTCTCTCTCTGTGTCTCTGCTGCACCAGGGGAGTATTTGTTGTGAGCGTGACCCTCTCAGGAAAGTTAACAGCTGTTTCCAGTCAGCTTTAGGGGTGACAACAACCATCTTTCACCGCGATGGTCCTCGCCTTTAATGCATCGCAATTAACCACTTCCTAATTAGAACTAATGACTGTCTCGTTAAGCTCTCCACAGCTAATTGCTAAACTGAACCACAAGCAGAGAAAAGCCACGAGGAGGCAGAGAAAAAAATGAATTGGAGAGTTGTGAAAAGGAGGGCTGTCCAGAGGAAGCTGTTGGATATTAACCTCCTTATCAAACTGCATATTTAATTAGTGATAATCAATACTCAAGGCGATGGTTTCATCGCAGTTTATACGTCTATCAAGCATCATAAATACTTAATGCTTTAAAAAAAGTCTGCTGCCCCCCCCCCCCCCCCCCCCCCCCCCCAAAATGTATATTCCCCAAGTTTACGGCAATCAGGCAAATCAGATATGATTAATTATAAATTAAACTATTATAGCAGCGTGCTTCAGAACCTCACGTTCACAAATTGCATCCATAACTGGGGTTGCAGATAGATGTGATCTCCTGGTAGTTCTGCTTCCAGAGCGGAGCAGGGTTCTCTGGGCCTGGCTTATTCACATGCAGGGGCCATTCTGATTCAACAGCACCCTGTAGTTGAATTTAGATTTTAAAATAAGACTCCAATAGACGGAGAATCAGATGATTTCCAGCATATCTGATAGTTTCCGCCTCACCTTGCCTTTGAAAATTCTACCCGAGCCCCGTGCCGAGCACATCTCATTAAAGCTGATCCTCGAATGACAGAAAGAATAACAAAGGGGGAGAAAAATGAAGTGAGAGAAAATACAACAACATCCCCAGATTTCTCCTCTTTGCCCAGGACAGAGAGAGGGGGAGGGGGGGGGGGGGGGGGGACCAGGTTCCATGCCTCCCAGCCTCGCAGGCGACCGCGGGGAACCAGGTGCCACATAAGGAAAGTGTGACAGTCACACCACGTTAGCACAATGACTGGAAAACCGCATACTTGGAATTTGTTCCCTAAAAATACTCTTTACACCAAGAAGAGCCACCCAGGAACCCATCTCAAACCACGATGCCTGAGGACTATGCCCCCCAAACCCTCCTAACGGGATAATATGCTCACTGGAAACAATAGAGTTATTCTGGTGCGGAGTGGGATTGAGCGGTGGCATCCCGGGGCAGAGGGCTGGAGGAAGGGGGTGTCAGCGAGGTGTAGGGGTAGGGGGGGGTGCTCTAATGGGCTTGGGGAGGCTGCCAGGGCCTGTTGGAGGCCCACAGGAGGCCCTCCTCTCCTAGCCTGTGGTCTTGCCTTGGGCAGGTCTGCCACAGCAGCAGTCAGGTGGGCTGACAGACTTGAGGGAGGCAGAGGGGCCCGCCCCATGAGGGCTGCCATCAACCCTCTCCCTCCTCCGCCACACAGATGTTATGGTATGGGGAGCAACAAGCTGTGGTGTGTACAAACAAAGACAGTGTGATTTGACGACATTCATTTTCAATGGAAAACATCAAAATAGAAAGAACTGAGAGACAGTATGTACAATCACACTTTTGGCACTAACACAATTCTTATATATTTGTATATTGTTCCCAAGTAAACAAGTGCAATATTTTTATGTAACAAAATGACATGCCTTGAGCTCTAGTATGTTTTAATTCACATTTTAAGCATGTGTTTACACTCGCCCTGCAAGATTAAACGTGTAATGTTTTCTCATGCAACATGGAGAGGACTTTGAAGTTTAGTGTTCATATTAATAAATTCATATCAAATCATTTATGGTTATTTATCGACATGAATAAAAAATGAATTTGTGTCTACCTCCTAACTCGATTGCATGTTTAAAGTATAGCATTTATGTGTGGTCAGCCCAATGGTCGTGTATTTACACACACACACACACACACACACACACACACACACACACACACACACACACACACACACACACACACACACACACACACACACACACACATTTATGAAGTCCACTACCATGTCAGTTTTGGACTTGTACACTGCTGCCCTCTAACCTCTCCACCCCTACAACCCTAGGAGGTGCAGATCAGGGCGGGCAGACCCAGCTTTCTCCTCCTACTGAGCCCTGGGTCTGTGTGTGGAGCCTCTGGTATGACTCTCAGCAGGGGGAAAATGCAGCTTTATCAACGCTGCTCAAACATTCATTACACAGCTCTCCTGCAGAGTGTTCCAAAGGGAGACAATGCTGCCTCTCCAGCTCTCACTCTCTCACTAAAGCACCCTATTTACACAGAGATGGCAGGGAGGAAACTTCAAAGTTAGGGCCCGGGGTCCAGATCCACACATATCACAGTGGAGGGACACCACGGGAGCAGCACTCTCTATTCAGCTGGGAGGTCATTACGGGGCCATGTTTACGTCCAACCACTGATGTCTGTTGCTGTTTTAACATTTGGAATTTGCTGCTGCTGCATGCGTCCACCTCAGCCAAAATACCTTATGTGGTGGTGTGTGTGTGTTGTTACTATAGCTGTGGTTTTTGTTGGTAATAATGAGAGAGACTCAGTAGACACAGGGGATGACCATGTGAGAGATTATTGTGATTTTATCTCCTGCAGAGCAGAGTGTCTATTGAGAGTCAGGCTAAATGTCTCAAACGTTAGTGAGAATAAGACCACTCAACGTAGTATAGAATGATACTATAATCATACTAATCACACTACAGAATGATACTATAATCATACTAATCACACTATAGAATGATACTATAATCCTACTAATCACACTATAGAATGATACTATAATCATACTAATCACACTACAGAATGATACTATAATCATACTAATCACACTATAGAATGATACTATAATCATACTAATCACACTATAGAATGATACTATAATCATACTAATCACACTATAGAATGATACTATAATCCTACTAATCACACTATAGAATGATACTACTCACACTATAGAATGATACTATAATCATACTAATCACACTATAGAATGATACTATAATCATACTAATTACACTACAGAATGATACTATAATCCTACTAATCACACTATAGAATGATACTATAATAATACTAATCACACTATAGAATGATACTATAATCCTACTAATCACACTATAGAATGATACTATAATCCTACTAATCACACTACAGAATGATACTATAATCATTCTAATCACACTATAGAATGATACTAATCACACTATAGAATGATACTAATCACACTATAGAATGATACTATAATCATACTAATCACACTATAGAATGATACTATAATCATACTAATCACACTACAGAATGATACTATAATCATACTAATCACACTATAGAATGATACTATAATCATACTAATCACACTATAGAATGATACTATAATCATACTAATCACACTATAGAATGATACTATAATCATACTAATCGCACTATAGAATGATAATAATCACACTATAGAATGATACTATAATCATACTAATCACACTATAGAATGATACTATAATCATACTAATCACACTATAGAATGATACTATAATCATACTAATCACACTATAGAATGATACTATAATCATACTACTAATCACACTATAGAATGATACTATAATCATACTAATCACACTACAGAATGATACTATAACCATACTAATCACACTATAGAATGATACTATAATCACACTAATCACACTATAGAATGATACTATAATCATACTAATCACACTATAGTTTGATACTATAATCATACTAATCACACTATAGAATGATACTATAATCATACTAATCACACTATAGAATGATACTATAATCATACTAATCACACTATAGAATGATACTATAATCATACTAATCACACTATAGAATGATACTATAATCACACTAATCACACTATAGAATGATACTATAATCATACTAATCACACTATAGAATGATACTATAATCATACTAATCACACTATATAATGATACTATAATCATACTAATCACACTATAGAATGATACTAATCACACTATAGACACTGATACTATAATCATACTAATCACACTATAGAATGATACTATAATCATACTAACCACACTACAGAATGATACTATAATCATACTAATCACACTATAGAATGATACTAATCACACTATAGAATGATACTATAATTATACTAATCACACTATAGAATGGTACTATAATCATACTAATCACACTATAGAATGATACTATAATCATACTAATCACACTATAGAATGATACTATAATCATACTAATCACACTATAGAAGGATACTATAATCATACTAATCACACTATAGAAGGATACTATAATCATACTAATCACACTATAGAATGATACTATAATCATACTAATCACACTATAGAATGATACTATAATCATACTAATCACACTATAGAATGATACTAATCACACTATAGAATACTACTATAATCATACTAATCACACTATAGAATGATACCATAATCATACTAATCACACTATAGAATGATACTATAAACATACTAATCACACTATATAATGATACTATAGTCATGCTAATCACACTATAGAATGATACTATAATCATACTAATCACACTATAGAATGATACTATAATAATACTAATCACACTATAGAATGACACTAATCACACTATAGAATAATACTATAATCATACTAATCACACTATAGAATGATACTATAATCATACTAATCACACTACAGAATGATACTGTAATCATACTAATCACACTATAGAATGATACTATAATCATACTAATCACACTATAGAATGATACTATAATCATACTAATCACACTACAGAATGATACTATAATCATACTAATCACACTATAGAATGATACTATAATCATACTAATCACACTATAGAATGATACTATAATCATACTAATCACACTATAGAATGATACTATAATCATACTAATCGCACTATAGAATGATAATAATCACACTATAGAATGATACTATAATCATACTAATCACACTAGAGAATGATACTATAATCATACTAATCACACTACAGAATGATACTATAACCATACTAATCACACTATAGAATGATACTATAATCATACTAATCACACTATAGAATGATACTATAATCATACTAATCACACTATAGTTTGATACTATAATCATACTAATCACACTATAGAATGATACTATAATCATACTAATCACACTATAGAATGATACTATAATCATACTAATCACACTATAGAATGATACTATAATCATACTAATCAACCTATAGAATGATACTATAATCATACTAATCACACTATAGAATGATACTATAATCATACTAATCACACTATATAATGATACTATAATCATACTAATCACACTATAGAATGATACTAATCACACTATAGAATGATACTATAATCATACTAACCACACTACAGAATGATACTATAATCATACTAATCACACAATAGAATGATACTAATCACACTATAGAATGATACTATAATTATACTAATCACACTATAGAATGATACTATAATCATACTAATCACACTATAGAATGATACTATAATCATACTAATCACACAATAGAATGATACTATAATCATACTAATCACACTATAGAATAATACTAATCACACTATATAATGATACTATAATCATACTAATCACACTATAGAATGATACTATAATCATACTAATCACACTATAGAAGGATACTATAATCATACTAATCACACTATAGAATGATACTATAATCATACTAATCACACTATAGAATGATACTATAATCATACTAATCACACTATAGAATGATACTAATCACACTATAGAATACTACTATAATCATACTAATCACACTATAGAATGATACTATAATCATACTAATCACACTATAGAATGATACTATAAACATACTAATCACACTATATAATGATACTATAGTCATACTAATCACACTATAGAATGATACTATAATCATACTAATCACACTATAGAATGATACTATAATAATACTAATCACACTATAGAATGACACTAATCACACTATAGAATAATACTATAATCATACTAATCACACTATAGAAGGATACTATAATCATACTAATCACACTATAGAATGATACTATAAACATACTAATCACACTATATAATGATACTATAATCATACTAATCACACTATAGAATGATACTATAATCATACTAATCACACTATAGAATGATACTATAATCATACTAATCACACTATAGAATCATACTATAATCATACTAATCACACTATAGAATGATACTATAATCATACTAATCAACCTATAGAATGATACTATAATCATACTAATCACACTATAGAATGATACTATAATCATACTAATCACACTATATAATGATACTATAATCATACTAATCACACTATAGAATGATACTAATCACACTATAGAATGATACTATAATCATACTAACCACACTACAGAATGATACTATAATCATACTAATCACACAATAGAATGATACTAATCACACTATAGAATGATACTATAATTATACTAATCACACTATAGAATGATACTATAATCATACTAATCACACTATAGAATGATACTATAATCATACTAATCACACAATAGAATGATACTATAATCATACTAATCACACTATAGAATAATACTAATCACACTATATAATGATACTATAATCATACTAATCACACTATAGAATGATACTATAATCATACTAATCACACTATAGAAGGATACTATAATCATACTAATCACACTATAGAATGATACTATAATCATACTAATCACACTATAGAATGATACTATAATCATACTAATCACACTATAGAATGATACTAATCACACTATAGAATACTACTATAATCATACTAATCACACTATAGAATGATACTATAATCATACTAATCACACTATAGAATGATACTATAAACATACTAATCACACTATATAATGATACTATAGTCATACTAATCACACTATAGAATGATACTATAATCATACTAATCACACTATAGAATGATACTATAATAATACTAATCACACTATAGAATGACACTAATCACACTATAGAATAATACTATAATCATACTAATCACACTATAGAATGATACTATAATCATACTAATCACACTATAGAATGATACTATAAACATACTAATCACACTATATAATGATACTATAATCATACTAATCACACTATAGAATGATACTATAAGCATACTAATCACACTACAGAATGATACTATAATCATACTAATCACACTATAGAATGATACTATAATCATACTAATCACACTATAGAATCATACTATAATCATACTAATCACACTACAGAATGATACTATAATCATACTAATCACACTATAGAATGATACTATAATCATACTAACCACACTACAGAATGATACTATAATCATACTAATCACACTATAGAATGATACTAATCACACTATAGAATGATACTATAATTATACTAATCACACTATAGAATGATACTATAACCATACTAATCACACTATAGAATGATACTATAATCATACTAATCACACTATAGAATGATACTATAATCATACTGATCACACTATAGAATGATACTATAATCATACTAATCACACTATAGAATGATACTAATCACACTATAGAATGATACTATAATCATACTAATCACACTACAGAATGATACTATAATCCTACTAATCACACTATAGAATGATACTATAATCATACTAATCACACTATAGAATGATACTATAATCATACTAATCACACTACAGAATGATACTATAATCATACTAATCACACTATAGAATGATACTATAATCATACTAATCACACTATAGAATGATACTAATCACACTATAGAATAATACTATAATCATACTAATCACACCATAGAATGATACTATAATCATACTAATCACACTATAGAATGATACTATAAACATACTAATCACACTATAGAATGATACTATAATCCTACTAATCACACTATAGAATGATATTATAATCATACTAATCACACTATAGAATGATACTATAATCATACTAATCACACTATAGAATGATACTATAATCATACTAATCACACTACAGAATGATACTATAATCATACTAATCACACTATAGAATGATACTATAATCATACTAATCACACTATAGAATGATACTATAATCATACTAATCACACTATAGAATAATACTATGCATGTAGGGTAGTATTGCTTGGTTAGGTCTGCTACACACTGGTACAGATAATTGGAAGCAATTAAATAGATCAATTATTTAACAAGTCACTTCAAATGGCTTATTTATCGCATTAGACTATAATCAAATACCTCCAATGTAGTGTATAGTGATGTAGTATATAGTGTTGTAGTATATAGTGATGTAGTATATAGTGATGTAGTATATAGTGATGTAGTATATAGTGATGTAGTGTATAGTGATGTAGTGTATAGTGTTGTAGTATATAGTGATGTAGTATATAGTGATGTAGTATATAGTGATGTAGTATATAGTGATGTAGTATATAGTGATGTAGTATATAGTGATGTAATATATAGTGATGTAGTATATAGTGATGTAGTATATAGTGATGTAGTATATAGTGATGTAGTATATAGTGATGTAGTATATAGTGATGTAATATATAGTGATGTAGTATATAGTGATGTAGTATATAGTGATGTAGTATATAGTGATGTAGTATATAGTGACAAATAATGTCCTCCTCTTGAAGACCCGTGTGTTTAATATCTCCGAATGATTTACAACTCCAATAATATTATCGAAAAACATGAAGATAAATAATGACAAACTGTAACATATTACCCACGTCAAAATAAAGAATATAAAGTAATAAAATAAGGTGATGATAACAACATTGAGCACTCGCAGGAAAGGCAGGAAGAGGGTTAAACAAAACCTTGAAAAAGAGTCTAATTCTCTAGCTCCTGCCCCAAATCCTTTGCAGTTACCCCCACAAACTTCACAAGAAAAAAGAAAATAGCATGCATATCATTCATTAGCAGCAAATAAAAGAAATTCTCTCTAATAGTGCCCCCAAATCCCCAAGCTCCCTGCAACATGGAGTGGGAAATAGAGAAATGGGGGAGAAAGATGCAAAAGGAAGCCGTCTCCCTCAAGTGCTTGTTAGGCCCAAATTATTATGGCGATGAATAATTTTAAAAATAAATAAGGAAATAAATAAATAAAAAAGGAAACATTTATAGATCTAAGTATTATCAGAGGAGCTGCGGGTTGTTGCCAAGCTCTCCGGGCCGTTTGAAATCTGCCTTTGTTTTTCACTTTGATCTTTAACTGCTAACCTACCTATCCATCGTTTCACCTGATCCCCTGCTAACGCTTTACCCACTTCCTCCTATATCCAACTTTTTAGTGTGCAATGGCACTGCCCGTGCTAAATGGTAATCATCATCATTAACATAATTATTTCCCTTGCTTGCTTCCTCAACAATCATTAACATGCTGCATGGGGAACCAGTGGAGATACTGTACGCAGCAATAGACGAGTTGTAGAGAATGGAGAAAGAGTGGAGAGAGATGGAAGAGAAATGATTGCGGAGAGACAGACAGTGAGAGATGGACAGAGAGAGTAGAGTGGTGGCCAGCTCCTCTCCTCCTCACACCTCTCTCTCCTCTTCTCCAGGGGAACCCGGGATCCTGACCTGCAGTGCAGGGATGTCCCAGCCCTGAGCCCTAAGCCTGGGGTCGGATTGGTATTGTAATGAGCCAGTTTTACTATCCTCTCTACATCTCCCTGTAACCCAGTCCATACCGCACTGTTCCCAACCTCCCCCCCCCCCCCCCACACACACACACACCCCAACACATCTCCCTGAGCCCCTGAGTGGCTCGCTCCATTCCGTTTCATCACACATCAAACAGGCCTGACGCTCTCCGCGCCATGCGGTCAGGACCCAGGGACTGCAACATCTGCACAGGGAGGTGAGTGCGGGACACCGGCCTCCGAAGGGGGTGGGAGGGGGGGAAGACACGCCGAGTGCAGAGCAGATGTCATTGGGACCTGAACAGCAGGTTGGGGAAAGGCCGCAGGGAGAGAGAGAGAGACTGTGTCACCACCCACCCACCTCTAGCCAATTCTAGAGAGAGAGAGAGAAAGGAGAGGGGGGAGACCCCTCAGTCCTGTCACACACACCCCTCCCGGCCCTCCAGCAAGGCCCCCGTCCCTCTACCCTCTTTGACAGTACAATTAGGTAATTAGTCACCCCGGCACTAATCATTATCTGTGTGTTTTTTTTTATTACAAAAGCCTTGTCATCCGTGGGCGCTCCCTGAGGGTAGGGGTCCTGTCGCGGAGCTGCGCTGTGGGGACACAGAGGTGGTGGGGATCCTGTCACGTAGCTGCGCTGTGGGGACATAGAGGTGGTGGGGATCCTGTCACAGAGCTGGGCTGTGGGGAGACTGGGGACATAGAGGTGGCGGAGCAGAGATAGACGTACTCAGGGCCTTTGTCTCAGCATTCCCTGTGGCACAGAGCCAACACTGATCCACCGGCACACAGAAAGGCCACCCTTTAATGGAGACAAAGATACTCCTCTTTGAAGAGGGTCAGAGTGGCTCTCACATCCATTAACACCAGGACTGTTTCGTCATCACTGTCTGTCCTTGTTGGCAGCCCCAGAGCTGAGAGTGAGTTCACTATGATCTGCCCTGTGCAACACTGGCATTTCCCCGCTGTCAATGAGTCATCAAAGAGCTCTGTTAAAAGTAGTGGTTGACGTCAACGATTCCACTAGTGTTAACACCAGGTGAAGCATGTTGTATCTTTACACGAGACACAGCATGGGCCTACAACATTAAAATGTCACTTACAATAAATGCAGGCAAATGCATCAACACTCCCTTCTGAAATGGTCCCATCTCATTTTTACATGACATTTGAATCATTTAGCAGACTCTCTCATCCATAGTGACTTACAGTTAGCGCATTCATCTTATGGTAGCTAGGTGGGACAACCACAGATCACAGTCATAGAAGGTATGTTGAGACATTTTTTACATTCAGCATCACTAAATCAAGGAAATATAGTATTCTTTCTAACAAAGATATCTAAATATATTTCAGGAAGTGTGTCCCTGGAAATAATCATAATTCATGTAAACATAAAAGTTTTGAAAATATAGCTTATCCCAGGAATGGAGTAAATTGAGCATAGGGACAGGGTAAGTTGAGCCACCTTTTGATGTGCCAATTTAACCTGGACTC